>NC_056745.1:50681105-50981105 GCF_019279795.1 Protopterus annectens
GTGAGGGGACGGAGGAAGATGAAAATAAAAATAAAAAATGCTTTCTCCTAACTCATCAAGTGAAGAGAAAAAATAATATTACACATGCACATTCTTCTAAAACTCAGTATTCTGAAAAGAATTTTACTTTCAAATGATAATTCCTCAATTCATATTTCAAAAGTTTCTGAGAATGTTTTCATTTGACCTGGGACAGTCTTTCTTGTCTTCTCCTGGTATGAGCTAAGGAGAGATGTTGTGGTTCCCAGGTTCAGTGTAGAAAGCATCACCACCACTTTATTACATTTTTCAGGATGCAGTAAAGCAAATGTTCATCTCCCAAAGGCTGATGGTGTACAAGTTTCACTTTGCTGGACAGGAGTTTGCAGTTCTTGCTATTATCTGTTCAGCATTTGTCCAAACTGTTGAAGTTGTTCTTGCATTTTAACTTATTGCATCCAAGAGACACCTCCAGGTGCACCTGCAGTAAACTCCTACTGACGTCTCTAGATGTCAAATATTGCTTGTTCATATTTGCATCAATAACTCTAAAAGCAGGCTATGTACAAGGTTTTAAAAGATTTCATCTTAAAGCTTACACAATGGCAAACTCAACTGGGTTAATATTTGATCTTTGTCTAGCGCAAGTAAATAGATGTTAACTGTTGTTTTGATAATTTATATTATATATATATATATATATATATATATGTATATATATATATGTTTACTGTCAGTTTGTCGATTGCACTTGATGCAATTGACATTTGTGCGAAACTACCGATGTGAAGTTATTCAATCTCGCTGTTTGTTCTTACACGTGGGTACGGAGCCAGCCGCTTTCCAAGCTCAAGACCTCTGAGTAGCTCGTGGCACAGTCCCTATCCCATGATGCTCTCTGACTAACCTCAGATCTAGTTTGCCACTGCAATGGATCGCAAGTTCTTCAGAGAGCTCGGGCCAGTATAATTCTCTTTCTGTCTTTTGACAAATAGTACAAATAGTTTTACGTAGAGTTAGTATTTTTATTACAGTTAGTAGTTTGTTCCTGTTATTTTTTTAGGGCTGTGTCCCTCTTGTTGTGTGGATTTTTGCTGTGTTGGTGTTATTGGAGCAGGTGTTCTTGGGCCTTGCCCCTTTTTTCATTTAGGCACTTCTGTGCTTCACTACTATAGTTGAACAGGGCTCTGTCAACTGGGTTTCCCTATCCCTTTATATTTAGTCATACTAGATAGTATGCTTTTGCTATTTTGCTATAAATATTTAAATAAATATTTAGATATAAACATTTTTTTTTGGGTACTGATAATTGTGTGCTGGTAGAAAGTTCGACAGTCTTGAACTTTAAATTATAGTACCGTTTTGCTTTATTATCAGGGATCTGATAATTGTGTGCTGTTTGATATTATGGCTGACCAAAAAGAGAAACAAAAGTCAGGTTTCAAGAGGTGCGGCTGTGGCCAGAAAATGTCCATTACGGACAATCGTGTCTTGTGTATATTGTCTAGGACCTGTACATTTACAGGAGGATTGTTCTATCTGCCACTCTTTTAGTGGCAGAGTATTACTTGAAAGAAGAAGAAAGTTAATTGATAGAGGACTGTTGAAACCTGAATTTCAGGAAGCCTTGGATAAGACTGACCAGATCTCTAAGTCTTCGAAACGGTCAAAGTCTTCAAGGGTGTCCTCGGAAACCAGGCCCTCAGCTCCGAGCACCTCTGTTAAGGTGCAGTCGCCGGTTCCTAAGTCATTGGAGCTATCCACCGAACTGATGTTTCGGATCCAATCCTCTGTGCTGGAGCCGGTGTCAGAGGTATTGAAGTCTCCACTACTCAGGTCTGTGGCTTCTTCGGTCCCTTTGCCCCTTTCTTCTAGGGCCCTTTCAGACATCAGTGTGGACTGTGTGGTGCAGAGGCTCTTCGAGAACCTGGCATTGGCCAAATTACTTTTGGTTTTGTCCCAACTGGGTTAGAATCCTACTACCGTCCCTTTGCCTGTGACTACTACTCCTCCGAGCTTACCTAGGCCTTCTGAGCCGGAGGCAGAAGATCTGATGGTTGTGGAACCGCGGAGCCGAGTCCTGTCCCAGTGACTTTGGCTCCGTCGACCCTGATCTCTTCGGTGCCGTTTGAAGAGTCCCGGAGCCAACATTCTCTCGTCAGTTCCAAGGGGGATACTCAAACTGATGCATCAGTTCTGACCCTTCCTCTCGGGTCCTCAGCGCAGATGAGCTCGGCTCCGTCCTCTGGTTCGGAGCCCTTGGTCTCCGTACCGGGGAAGCCGCCGTCTTCCTCGGAACCGATGGATTCCTTGGGTCGAGACTTCGGTGCCTTCGATGCCATGAGGAGGGTAATGTCTGCTAAGACCCTCACTTCCTCAGGTCTCTCCACTTCCTCCCCTAAAATACTGCATTCTGCCTCTACATCGCAGGTTCCTACTAAGCATCGAGACCCAGAGCCTCGGGTAACCCCTTTGGGTGAACCCTGCTCTACTGAGACTTCTGACGCTCCCACTGATGAAGTCCCCAGAAAGAGAGTTTGCAAGAGGAGGCAGTTGTATTCCCCTCAGGAAACTTTGACATCAGACACTGACTTAGAGGAAGCAGAAGGGTCCCTACAGTTCCCCTCGGAAGATGTCTCCTTTGCAGACATCCTGGAAATACTGAAACAGAGGGGTGACTGGCAGTCCGTTACCCCTACTGAGGATGAGTCATTGCTCCTGAAGGCCTTTGAGTCTCAAACTTCCACCTCCTGGGTTACTCCGCCCTTCGCCGAACTGATGGAACCGGTTGCTCGAAGGGCTTGGGAGTCCCCTGATTCCATGGAACCAGTACCTCGGAGGTCCAATAAGTTCATCACTTCCCCTCAAGACAAATTGTACCTCACTAAAGGAGTCCCTGTTGATGCCATGGTGGTGGTGGCGGCCAAAAAGAAAGAGATGTCAGAGACCTCTTCTACTGCCCATCTTCCTATTAGAGATTGTAGGGCGATGGACAGATATGGGAAATGCATTTTTAGTTCTGTGACATTTGCCATGAGATCGCTTAACTATTTAACCCATTTTACCCGTCTTCAATGAGATCTCCTCCAGGAACTTGGAGATACTGTAAAGGGTAACACAGATGAAGCTATTTCTGAGAAGGTGATGGCTCAGTTTTCTACCCTTAATTCCATTGTCAACTTGTCCATGCGGCTCATTTCTTATGCAGCCAGTGGGTTGAGTCGAGCAGCAGGTTCAGCGATAGCTCTGCGGAGACAGTCCTGGATGCACTTATGCTCCTTTGCGGAATCCTTCAAGTCTTCCTTTGTCAACACCCCATTTGATGGCTCTTCTTTGTTTGGGCCCCAAGTCAAGGAGACTCTCGCTAGGTGTGAGCAGGAAGGAAAGACTCTATCTGCTGTAGGAGTCCGTTTTTCCACCCCTACTAGACCATACCCCAAAGGGCAGAAAGGTGGAAAAATGTGGTTCCGGAAGTCCCAAAGAGCTTTCCAGAACACACATAGTGAACCCCCCTTCAGGGGCAGAGGAGGGGGCAATAATGGAAGATGCCATTTGGCAGCAGAAGGGGCCCGCAAAACCAGGGCGACAGGGAGAAATTCTCTGGCAAGCCTTATCAGCACTCCTGAGAGGAGGCCCGACAGTCCTACTCTGGAGGCAGTCAGGGGTTGTTTGGCTTTGTATACAGACACCTGGCTAGGAATTACATTAGATTATTGGGTAAAAAGCATAGTTATCAGAGGTTACATCATTCCCTTTTCAAAGTCCCTGCCAGTCAGAACAAGAATCCCAGATGTTCCACACAGTCTGCAGGATCAAGCAGCTATAGAAATCCAAAAGCTGCTAAAAAAAAAAAAAAAAAGTTATCCAGCCAGTCCCGGTGGACCAGATAGGATCCAGACCTTACTCCAGATTCTTTTTAGTTCGAAAGAAAAAGGGGGACTGGAGGCCCATTTTAGACCTCAGCAAGCTCAACGCTTTTGTAAAGAAGGAAAAGTTCCGGATGGTCACGCTTCAGTCGATACTCCCATTCCTGGGAACGGGCAATTGGATGTGCTGTTTAGATCTCAAGGATGCGTACTACCACATCAAAATGGCCAGACCATCCAGAGATCATTTGCGTTTCCGGCTGGGGGCCAGTCACTACCAATTTCGAGCACTGCCCTTTGGTCTCACCTCAGTCCCCAGAGTGTTCACCAAATGCATGGCAGTGGTTACGGCTCGCCTGCGGCATCTAGGATTCTGGGTGTTTACGTATCTGGGCGACTGGCTCCTATCCGCCACCACCAGGCATCAACTCATTCTTTCAAGGGATCATACGATCAATCTCTGTTCTCGGTTAGGAATAACCATAAATTTTGAAAAATCTGCCTTATTACCATCGCAGCACATCTCCTTTATCGGAGCAGACCTAGACACCACCACCACCTTGGTCAGATTACCTCAAGAAAGAGTTCTCTCTCTACGAAATCAGGTGTCCCACTTGCTAAAAGAAAAGAGAGTACCTGCCTTTTAAGTTTTAAAGCTATTAGGCACCATGGCAGTTACCCTCATAGCGGTTCCTCTGGGACGGATGCACATGCTGATACTCCAATGGTTGCTTTTCACCCAGTGGTCTTATCAACAGCTCCCAATGTCTTTCAAGATCCTACTGACAAGACGCTTGCAAGAAGGACCTTCTCTGGTGGTTGAACAGTCGCCAAGTGACGATAGGTCGTCCATTTGTACTTCCCCCTCCCATAGCCATGGTGACCACGGACACTTACCTGATAGGGTGGGGGGGGGCTTTTTCAGGGAAGAACTGCCCAAGGTACCTGGTCAGAGATGGAATCTCATTTGCACATCAGTGTCTTGGAGTTGAGAGCGGTGCTTTTAGCATTGCAGCACTTCCACGACTCTCTGCCTCGGGAGCTGATTGCGATCCAGACAGACAACATGTCGGTAGTCTGGTAGATCAACAAACAGGGGGGAACTAAGTCTTACCCCTTACGCCGAGAAGCCTTGAGAATTTGTCAGTGGGCTGTATCCACCGGGTGCTTTCTGATAGCAACGCACATCCCGGGGAAATCCAACGTGATAGCGGACAAACTGAGCAGAGCAATTCTGTTGCCCCACGAGTGGTCCCTCAAAGAAGAAGTGGCGGAAGTGATATTCCGCAGATGGGGCCAGCCTTGCTGCGACCTTTTTGCATACCCACTGAATGCCAAATGCAGAAGCTACTTTGCCCTGAATACTCCTCCGGGGGACAGCCCAAGGGATTCACTCGTACACGATTGGCCCTCTGGACTCTTTTATGCCTTTCCTCCAACCCCGCTGATCCCCAGATTTTTACAGAAAGCAAAAAGCTCGGGAAGGACTGTTATTCTGATAGCCCCCTTTTGGCCTCGGCAGATATGGTTCCCCTTCCTTTATCAATATCAACTGGAAGAACCTTGGTTTCTGGACCCAGTGCCAGACCTTCTGACTCACTCGTCAGGAGTTCTTCACCTCTCTCTTCAGTCCCTCAAACTGGCAGATTGGCTGCTCCAATCCCAACCTAGCCAGGTCATATAATTTGTCTTCCGCGGTGCAACTTATTCTACTCTCCTCTCATAAAGTCTCCACCAGAAAACTGTACAACAGCAAATGGAAGCATTTTGTTTATTGGGCCTCTCAACATGATATTGATCCCTATGTCGCTCCTATTGTTAGTGTTCTGGAGTTTCTGGCTATGCTTTTTCACAAAGGTGCAACAGCAGCCACTGTAAGAGTTCAATTGGCTGCAATACCCTATTTTCACCTAGGATTTGAGGGCTGTAATCTTATCTCTCACAGATTATGTAAAGCCTTTCTGAAAGGGACTCATCACCTTAGGCCACCTGTCAGACAACCAGTTGCCCCCTGGAATCTACATTTAATACTATCTCAGCTTATGCTTCCCCCCTTTGAACCTGCATCTTCTTGTCCCTTGAAGTTCATTTCTTGGAAAACAATATTCTTGGTGGCTATTACCTCAGCTCGTAGAGTTTTGGAACTACAAGCTCTTTCTGTCAGGCCTCCGTATCTGGTTTTTCATTCCGACAGAGTGCCTCTTAGGACAAATCCCATCTTTCTTCCTAAGGTCTGCTCCGAGGTTAATTTGAACCAGTCTATTGAGCTGCCCACCTTTTTCAGACACCATTCAAATAAATTAGAATATATGTTACATAAACTTGATGTCCACAGACAATTGAGGTATTATTGGACAGAACAAAGGAGTTTAGGAAATCGGAACAACTCTTTGTTTCTCATGCGGACAATAAAAAGGGGCTGCCTGTCGCTAAAGTTACATTGTCTAAGTGGTTATCTGACTGCATAAAATATATACATATATATATATATATATATATATATATATATATATATATATATATATATGGATATACCTGACAACATCGACACTTCAGAACACTGACAACGACTTCACTGACACCACATAATCGACAGTTCACAAACACGACACCTCATACACTCGACACATCATAACAACAAACAAAACAAATCCCCTGTCCAAAACCCACACACACAACACAAGCACACCAAAATCCTTACAAACCAACACTAACCCTTACATACACAACTATCTACAACCCTAACCGAAACCCTAACCCTAAGGTCCGTCACTATCGCACACTCACCTAACCCGCACCCTAACCCTAACTCACTTAACCCGCCCCTAACCCAAAAAATATCACTACTGCACCCTTACCTAACCCGCGCCCTAACCCTAACTCACTTATCCCACCCCTATTCCTACAGACCGTCAACATCGCACACTTACCTTACTCGCACCCTTACCTAACCCGCGCCCTAACCCTAACTCACTTATCCCACCCCTATCCCTACAGACCGTCAACATCGCACACTTACCTTACTCGCACCCTAAAGTCCGTCACTACCGCATACTTACACATCCTTTCCCCATCTCAGTGTTCTCAGCATCAGTGTTTTCCTCCGTCGGTCTTCTGACTTGTCGATCTTCTGAGTCGTTGTCGGTGTTCAGAAGTGTCGATGTTGTCAGGTAGATCCATATATATGTATATATTCATCAACCAACCAACCTTTAGAGCATAGTGTGAAAGCACATTTCACCAGGGCTGTGTCTACATCTCTGGCTCATGCAGCCCATTTGCCTTTGGACACTATTTGTGCAGCTGCTGCTTTGTCCAAACCTCATACGTTTATCACTCATTACAAAGTGGACAGGGCCTCCAGGGACAGGGCTTCCTTTGGTTCCACTGTTCTCAGGAATGTACTCATGTGAGCCACCCAGGATTAGGGTGCTTGGGACGATACCCATGTGTAAGAACAAACGGCGAGATTGAACAACTTCATATAAAGAAGTTATTACCATAACATTCCATGTGAGTTGTTCATCTCGTCTTTGTTCTTACACTCCCTCCCACCTTCCCCCTCCAGGTTCTTGAAGAACAGGTATGACTGGTGGTCTGGTTGGTCTAACTAGTGTCCTTTCCTCCAGCCAGAGTACTTCTTAGCAGATTGTAAATATATGTATACATGTGTATATTTTTGGCATATTGGCATGCTTAGTGGTATTCTTTCTTGCTGGGTTCAGCAAACTAGATCTTAGGTTAGTCAGAGAGCATCATGGGATAGGGACTGCGCCTCGAGCTACTCTGAGATCTTGAGCTTGGAAATCGGCTGACTCTGAGCCGATTCATCGGCTCCGTACCCACGTGTAAGAACAAAGGTGAGATGAACAACTCACATGGAACGTTATGGTAAGAACATAACTTCTTTTTTTCACACAAATAAAACAGAAATGCCACAATATCGAACCTTACAACAGCGAATGCAATACAGCATTTGCTGTTGTGAAATTCAACATTGTGATGCAGATCACACTATAGTGGGGATTGGGAAATGTAACTTTTCCCTCACTATAGTGCGATCCCGGAGTTTGTATATATATATAAGTAGCAGGGGGTGTGGGGGACAAAGTACTGCTGTTACCAGAAGTGTGATGACCGAAAATATCGAATTTGACATTTACAGTTATTTCGTTCTACTTTTTTTTCTTCCATATTTTGATTTTCACATTTTCATTTTGTAATATGCCAGTTCACCGTTGTACATTTCGTTCTAATGATAGTAAACATATATATATATATATATATATATATATATATATATATATATATATATATATATATATATATAGGTCTAGGACATTTCACTGAAAGCACATTTCACTGAAACTCAAATGACTGAACACAAATCACTGAAAACTCAAATCACTGAAACACATTTCACTGAAAGTTATATATGGCCTTTTCCCCACTGTAGTGCAACCCTGCAGTTAGTATATATAGTAGGGGGTGGGGGGCACCCCCCACATATTTTAAGTATATATTATGTTCAGAAAAGAGTAATGTATTGAAATTGCAAGTATCCATGTATATAGTTCAAAATATTTAAAATATGTGGGGGACTATGCCCCCCACACCCCCCAATGTAGGGAGCAGTGCCCACCACCCCCCCCTTACTATATATACTAACTCCAGGGTTGCACTGTAGTACAGTAGGGAAAAGGCCATACATAACTTTCAGTGAAATGTGTTTCAGTGAATTGAGATTTCAGTGAAAAATGCACTCTAATTTGACTTTCAGTGAAATGTGCTTTCAGTGAAATGTCCTAGACCCATTTATATATATATATATATATATATATATATATATATATATATATATATATATATATATTTATATATATATATATATATATATGTGTGTGTGTGTGTTTCACATTTTTCTAAATATCTCAACAACCAAGTAACACAGACAGATCTCCTTAGCCTCATATGAATGCTCTCAGCTAGATGATGCTGACAGTATGTGTGTAACTTGAATGGTTGTTGAGATATTGTAGGTTATATACAAAATACTACAAATGTAATAGTTACTTTGTTTACTATGACTTATAAAATTCAGTTTAAGTCAAAGAAAACTGTCATTCAGAACTTACACCACTGTGTAGCCAAATGAAATTGTGATGCTTCGTTTCCAGTGCAAAAACGTACATACAGAGAAGAAGAATAAAATAACAAAAAATAAAAGTAAAATAGAATAAAATAACATAATGACCAGACACACTTTACATATAAATTGAATTGAGTAACATGCGCATGACCTTTCAATAACATAAGAACTAAGCAGCACTTGGGAGAGATGCACTTGTATATCCAAATTGGAAGCCACGCACTCTCCAGCCAAGACTGGAATAGCTGGTCAAGAGGAAAAGGTCAACACTTGCACCACACCACATGGAACACATAGCCCTCCAGAACACACACCAGCACTGCTTTCACATAAAAACACAAACCATACACCCACCTTCACGGAGGCTCTCAGTAAAAGTCTACCCAAACACCAGAGACCTCCAAGGCAGAAACACAGTCGACCACCACAACACAACACTAATCACGGGGCACATAACTCTTCTAAACAGTGTGCCACTCAGCCAAATCCCGTAAGGCAAAACAGCATCCCCAACACACTAGTCATTGGTGACTTGATAGTGAGGCACACTGATGTCCCACTCACTAGGTTGAATAAGGAGAAAGTAACAGTCAGCTGCCGGTCAGGCACCAGGATCCGCCACATAACGTGCACACTCAGGTCCCTCAACAACAGGTACAAATATGACTCTGTCATTGTACATGTCGGTGTGAATGACCTGAGACATACCTCTCTGAACTACATGAAAAGAGACATGGAAGAGCTCTCGGATTATGTGGCCTAAACGGGTATGACCCTAGCCCTGAGCAGCATCCTACCATCACCCAGAATGATACCACAATGCAAGCAGAAAATGATTGATTTCAACAACTGGCTAATTTTCTGGTGTCATTCTGTCTGCCTGCAATGACATGACTGACAGATTTCGATGCTTTGCCAGAGGTGGCCTGCATCTCTCACCCCTGGGCTTCCGGATACTGACCAAGACTCTTGCCACCCCAAATGTGCCTTTTTTTAGGTGGTATTCCAAAGACCAAATTACCACTGTAACAGCTACAAACAAATGCAATCTGAGGGTCATGCTGCTCACTGCTAGAAATCTAAATTTCAAAATACACTCCCTCAAAGCACTCCTTAAAATGGAGAACATCAACATTTGTGCCGTAACAGACACCTGGTTCAAGGCAGCAGAAAGCACCCCTGCACTACCAGGCTATAACTCATAACACACCTTTCGGCCCCAGAACTTGGACTGAGGCGCCAAAGGTGGTGGTATTTCCATATTCATAAAGGATGCACACACCTCCAGACTGGTAGCCCAACATAATGCATCTGAGATACTTCAGATGCAGCTAACATTGGGTAAGACAGCGATTCGGGTCGTAGCCTGCTATAGGTCCCCAACCATGTCCAAAGACTCGCACTCCACGTTCCTTAGCACCCTGGAGAGTATTAGGGTCCACCCTAACACTGTCATACTGGGTGACTTCAACTACCCCTCCATTAACTGGGAAAACTACTCATGCACCAATACACTTGCCCAACGTTTCCTGGAATTTATTAATTCCAGTTCCCTGGACCAGCTCGTTCTTACCCCCACTAGAGGTAGCAACATCCTTGACCTGGTCATTACTAACATGGGCAACCGTTGCTGTAGACCAGTAGTCAACTCCTTCCTGGATAGATCTGACCACAAACTAATCACCTTGGAAATCCACCCCCCCCACAAAGTTAACCATTATGAAAAACTTTTCCAAAGGTAACTTTGTGCTCCTAAAAACAGAGGTGGCTAACTTCATGGCACCCATGCAAATGGAGAATAGTTGCATGACCGTTGAGTCATACACCAATGCACTGTATGAACACGTAAACAAATGCATGGATCTCGATACACCCAATAGAACCAAGACACTCTCCTCCAAAAAAAGAAAGTCAATCTGGTACTCCCCCGCCATAAACAAACTCTACAACAGAAGGTAGAAACTGATGTGGAATAAGGTGAAGTCCCAAAACTGGAAAAACTCCCGTATCAGCCTCAACAAAAAGTTGAAATCCCTCATCAATTCTTCTAAAGCTAGCTATGAAAACAGAATTGCAACAGATAGTAAAGACAACCATAATGCCTTCTATAGTTATGTAAAGAATCTCCACAACAATACCCAGATATGCTCTGAGCTACTGTACAATGGTACCTCCTATACTGAGCCAACAGATATTGCCAATATACTAGCCGACAGATTCCATGCTAACTTTACCCTTCTCTCCCCCTAAAGGACGAGTCACAATACCAGTAGATTGCCATGCACCCAGTACTACTGCTGCACAAGTTAAAGCAGCACTGTCCAAGGCCAATGATACAGCTTTTATGGGACCTGACAATATCCCTGGCTGTGTTCTGCATGAACTACAGAGTGAACTGGCACCTCACGTGTGTTGTGCCCTGTTCTGTCACAGCCTCACCTCAGGCTTTGTCCCTACCAAATGTCGCACTGCTACAGTTATCCCTCTCCACAAAGGAGGAGCAACTTCAGACCCTGGGAACTATCGCCCCATTAGCCTGATGAATCTGATATGCAAAGCTATGGAACGCATCATCGTGGACCTAATAAACAAGGATACAGGGAATCTCCAAACTCTAGATCCCACACAGTTTGGTTTTGTGAAGGGTAGCTCATGCTTGCTCAACTTGGTCAACTTCTTTGAGTCAGTTACCAGAGCTGTGGATGAAGGCAAGGTGGTTCATACAGCCTACCTTGATCTGGCCAAGGCCTTTCATACCATTCCCCACTCAAGAATCATAGAAAAACTCACTAAGCTAGGCATCAACCCCTATATCACTAGGTGCATTACAAACTGGCTTACAGGTAGAACCCACAGTGTGAAAGTAGCTGACTCCAAGTCGGACTGCCAACCAGTCACGAGTGGAGTCCCACAGGGTTCGGTCCTGGGTCCTCTCCTGTTTGCTATCTACTTCTCTGAAGTCCAGGCCAACATGAAGGGACTCTGGCTGACAAAGTTCGCAGATGATTGCAAGTCAGTAGCTATTATTAACTCCCCAAGTGATGTTGACATCGTACAGAAAGGCCTCATTAAGACCAACGACTGGTGTCAGAACCATGGCCTTAAGTTCAGTGGCAAAAAACGTCGTCATCCCCGTTGGGAAAATGCTGGTTCCAGTGAATTACCACATTGGTGGTAGTCCACTGAACCAGAAGTCATTATAAGAGATCTGGGAACACAGGTTGACAGCAATCTCTCTTTTGACCACCACATTGCCACTGTGGTCAGAAAGTCCTTCTGTGTGGAACATCTCATTACCAAGGGTTTTGCATCCAGGAAGAAAGAGGTCATTGTCTCCCTCTACTCTTCCTTCATTAGGCCAATCACTGAGTACAATGCCCCATTTGGCATGTACCTCACTAAATACCTGCAACAACTAGAGAGGCTGCAAAAGTACCTCACAGAGAGGATCCTGGGCCTTAAACATTTGCCCTATATGGACAGACTCAAAAAACTCCAACTATTCTCTGTGTCATATTGCCTACTGAGAGGTGATCTCTGTTTGACATACAAAGCCATGTCTGACCCAGCTCTGTTAGAAATGTACATCTAAAGAAATCCCAATCCCTCAGCACCACACGCTCCAGAGACCTCAACCTCATTACCACAATCAACAGAACATGCTGGAGTGACAGGTTCATAACCCAGAGACTGCCCATGCTATGGAATAAACTTCCCATACATGTCAAGCAGAGCACCTCATTGACCCTCTTCAAGAGAAATCTTGATGAGTGGATGGGAAATGGACATTTCACCCCAGGGATCACTCCAGTGGCTTTATTCGACAGAAGCACTGGGAACTAAGATCGGGTGGCACAATGCCGGGACAATCCTATGGGCTAGGCTTGTAAAGGCTCCAGAGCCATTATCCTAGTACACAACTGTGAACCTATATCGAATGGTCAGCATGAATATTGCACAATGTGATTTATATTACACTTCATAGAGTCCTACAGTAAGGTGTCAACCAATGATAAATATGCACATCAGTTAGTTATTGCACATGAAAAAGCGTAATACTTTACAGTACAACAATGTACAGTCGGATAAATACCATAGCTGTGTGGTAGGAGGGAAAGTATGCATTGACATTTTTCTGGCTCGTTCTTCACAAGAGTTCGGTAGTCTGGAGAGAGGAATGCAACTGTTAAGTCTAGATGTCCTACAGTGTATACTTCTGTATCTTCTACCTGAGGAGAGGTGGGAAAACATACCTTTTGCAGAATACGAAAGATCATTGGATATCTGCCTGGCTGTACTGATGCAGCGTGATTCATGTAAGTCTTCCAGAGGTGCAAGAGAGGAACCAATAATTTTCTCTGCTGCCCTTACAACTTGCATAAGAGCCTTCCAGTTTGGAGGTGTTGCAGCCCCCCATACCAGTCAGGGATCTTATTGGTAAGGACACTTTCGATGGTACCCCTGTAAAAAGTTTGGAGGATCATCTTCGATAGTTTTGCCTTCCTGAGTTTTCTTAGAAAGTGCAATCGTTGCTGAGCTTTTTTAACAGTGTAAGATACATAGAATGACCAGGTCAGGTCCTCAGTGATATGTACTCCCAGAAGCTTTGTACTTTTGACCCTTTCCACTGTCATCACTTTTATCTCTAGAGGTTGGTGTGGTTCTTCAAACGTTCTGAAATCCACAATCAGTTTCTTAGTGTTGCTGACATTCAGCGTAAGTTGTTTTTTGTCACACCAGCCCAGTAGATGTTCGATCTCATTCCTGTAGGCCATCTTCTCTCTGTCTGTGACCAGACCTACGACCGTGCTGTTATCTGTGAATCTGATGATTTTATTGGACTCATGTCTGACCATGCAGTCATGTGTCAGCAAGATGAATAGGATAGGACTTAAGATACACCCCTGTGGTACTCCTGTATTCAGAGTTATGCTTCCTGAACTGTTGTCATCCACACAAACCCTTTGATAGCTTTCAGTGAAGAAGCTTAGAATCCAGTTACATAAGTGGGAGTTGATGCCCAACTGTAGTAGTTTCATTATCAGATTCTGAGGGTTGACAGTATTGAAGGCAGAACTGAAGTCTATGAATAGTAGTTTTGCATAGCAGTTTTTGCCTTCCAAGTGGTGAAAGTTTCGTGTACTGCTAGGGAGATGGCATCTGCTATACTACGGTCCGTCCTGTATGCAAACTGCAGTGTGTCCAGAGTCGCTGGTATGCTTGAGGCTATGTGATCTTTAACCAGCCTGTCAAAGCATTTCATTACTGTTGAGGTTAAAGCCTCTGGTCGGTAGTCATTTAGAGTTGTTGGTTGTGGTGTCTTGGACCTAGAACCTAAAGAGTACTACCACTGTAAAAATAGTTTGTGCTGAAGGTTTTGCCATTCGTATTTCTTTCATAACCCCTATGGTCCCAGATATATGAACATATTTTTGAAATGTGAGGACATAATTTGATTCTGTGAAAAGCCTCAGGCTCTGCCCATTGGAAGTTACAGTGCAAACTTCCCGAGCTCCATTGGCATGAATGAATTAAGCTGAAGATTCTGTTGCCAGATAAAATGTATACTTGTGTAGTATCTTAGCTGTTGGATGACGAATTATTAGCTCACATCTTTTCATAATCAAAGTTTTACTTTACAACAGAGTGAGGACAGTTTATAAACTATTCTTTGCAATAATGTCACAAACAAAAAATTAATTGCTACAATGGAGAGAACAGGAATTTGCATGATGAAGTATGTATATAATGCTGTAGTTGCTTCACCATGGGCAACTTTGTCAAGGTTATTTTTAAGGAGTCTAGCATGACTGTGAGAATAGTATTTGTATGTAGGACATCAGAGTAGGTTATGTAATCCTTAAATAGCACAGGATTTCTTATTTAGTCAGACAACTGAAGGTATTATTGTTGATTTGGAAAAGAAAGGTAAAACTAGCTCTTTATTTTAAGAAATGTGTGTATCTCCTACTCCTAAGTATCAAAGTTTACATTACAAATAAGAAACAATTTTAAATAAAAGGAACTCCCTCTCAAAAGTTTATTTGTATGTAAGCTTTGCCTTTTGCATGACAACAATCAAATCTTTACTTGATCAGACAGTGCCTGTTCATTCCTCGACTGGAGGGATTCTAGCAGGAGCTGAAGCTAGAGCTCTCTCAGGTCAGTAACCATGAGGGTGATTTGCATTCTCACTTATATCCCAGCAACAGCAGCATTTGTAAAGACATAGCCTCATCTCCCTGCTCGTGGTGCGAGTAAACCATGTCACCATATTGAGTCACGATGCCATCTTGTGAATCCATACTTCTACACACTCCTCCTGAAGGCTGCCACCCGTTGTAGGCTTGATGAGTGTAGCAACCCCTACCCCCCATGAGACATCTGTCTTTGCTGCTGTCCCTCCTTTAAGAGTTATGGCAGTGTGTTCAGCTAGCTCCTCCCCTCCTGCACAAGATGGTTCTGCCCACCCTTCCTGCCAGCACCGTTAACCACCAAAACTGGCAGTTGAATTCAGGCCAGCTAGGTTACAGTCAGGGCTTTTCCTTTTGTGCCACCAACATTGGCCTTTTCATCAGTTTTGTCAACAATAATATAAATAATGTAAAACTATTACATTTCAGATGGAGCAGAAAAAAAAAACAGGTATAAACACAGACATTTAGAATGACCCCTCCTCACCCCAATACCTCTCAGAGGCATATGTCAGAGTAATTTTTTGTACAGCATGCATTAATGTCAGACAAGCAAGTTTTACTTGCACACAGTGCCAACCAGTTATACTGCAAAGATGCTCAGAGTCCACAAATGCAAGTTGTTCCAGCAACACCTTCATGTCAAGTATAAGAAACTTTCTAACCAATGGAGATGTTAAATAATAAATGGAATAGAGATGGTGGATCAGTGTCACAGATGACAGGATGTTTACTTGTTTTTCTTTCCAAAAAAGGAAAAGAGCAGTTCAGATTTATTACATGTGAACATGTTTCATAAATGCAAATTCATTCAGGATGGGTAGCTCTTTAGACTGCTTCCTTTCATAAAAGTAGACTCTTAGGTGGCCAGCCTTTATAACGAAAGGTTTTGTCATCATATTCCAGTGAGACCATTTAAGGTGTCCACAGTCCCAGAGTATTTACCAAATGTTTTGCCCCCAGTGTTAGCACAATTCATAAAAGTAAAATGTAACAATATTCCCTTATCTAGGCAGTTAATTTTATACTGGCAAAGACAATGTAACTGTTAACACAGCACAGTGAATAGACAGTTGTACTCTTCCAGTCTCTCTGGGAATAACTAATAATCTGATGTCAGTCTTCGTTCATTCTTGACGTATGGGATCGTTTCTGATCCTCAGAAACGGCTTGGCCATTATACAGCTTGCGCCAGCCAAAGAACTCTTGAGCTGAGACTCTACCCATAATGCCCCTCTCTTCATTACCTCAGATCTCATTTGCTGCTCTGTCAGCAAGACTTTTCAGCCGTTGCACACGGCTAAGTCCTTCAAAATTTTATTTTCTACGCTATATCCTCCCTTTCTCTCTCTGTATAAATGTTGTTACCTGTGTGCGTATATTTGAATGCTCTACATTGTAACTTAGATTACCCTTATTAACTCCCTCTCCCACCTTTCTTACCTCTTGTGGTATTTCTTAGTACCATTGTTGGTACCTCTTTTCTTTCTACCTTACACCTTTTTGGTATTCTCTACCATCGTTGTACCTTGTACCTTTTTGGTATTCTCCTCTACCATCGCTGTACCTTATACCTTTTTGGTATTATCCTCTACCATCCGTTGTACCTTATACCTTTTTGGTATTCTCCTCTACCATTGTTGTACCTTATACCTTTTTGGTATTCTCCTCTACCATCGTTGTACCTTATACCCTTTTGGTATTCTCCTCTACCATCGTTGTACCTTATACCTTTTTGGTATTCTCCTCTACCATCGTTGTACCTTATACCTTTTTGGTATTCTCCTCTACCATCGTTGTACCTTATAACTTTTTGGTATTCTCCTCTACCATCGTTGCACCTTATACCTTTTTCGTATTCTCCTCTACCATCGTTGTACCTTATACCTTTTTGGTATGCTCCTCTACCATCGTTGTACCTTATACCTTTTTGGTATTCTCCTCTACCATCGTTGTACCTTATACCTTTTTGGTATTCTCCTCTACCATCGTTGTACCTTTTACCTTTTTGGTATTCTCATCTACCATCGTTGTACCTTATACCTTTTTGGTATTCTCCTCTACCATCCGTTGTACCTTATACCTTTTTGGTATTCTCCTCTACCATCGTTGTACCTTATACCTTTTTGGTATTCTCCTCTACCATCGTTGTACCTTATACCCTTTTGGTATTCTCCTCTACCATCGTTGTACCTTATACCTTTTTGGTATTCTCCTCTACCATCGTTGTACCTTATACCTTTTTGGTATTCTCCTCTACCATCGTTGCACCTTATACCTTTTTGGTATTCTCCTCTACCATCGTTGTACCTTATACCTTTTTGGTATTCTCCTCTACCATCCATAGTACTTTATACCTTTTTGGTATTCTCCTCTACCATCGTTGTACCTTGTACCTTTTTGGTATTCTCCTCTACCATCGTTGTACCTTATACCTTTTTGGTATTCTCGTCTACCATCGTTGTACCTTATACCTTTTTGGTATTCTCGTCTACCATCGTTGTACCTTATACCTTTTTGGTATTCTCCTCTACCATTGTTGTACCTTATACCTTTTTGGTATTCTCCTCTACCATCGTTGTACCTTATACCTTTTTGGTATTCTCCTCTACCATCCATTGTACCTTATACCTTTTTGGTATTCTCCTCTACCATCGTTGTACCTTATACCTTTTTGGTATTCTCCTCTACCATCCGTTGTACCTTATACCTTTTTGGTATTCTCCTCTACCATCCGTTGTACTTTATACCTTTTTGGTATTCTCCTCTACCATCGTTGTACCTTATACCTTTTTGGTATTCTCCTCTACCATCATTGTAAAAATCACTGAAAATAACGTCCGCTGTGCTATGTGCTTGAATCCACTGAGGCAACTGGGTAATCCAAAATATATTTTATTAACCTACAACACTGTAAAAATAACTAAACGTTAAGCGCTTTCATCTAATTCAGTAGACTTCATCAGAACATCACCATAACAGACAAGCTGGGCTTTAAACACACTTCTAACCAATGAATTCCTTTGATTAATTTTCTAATTAATTATATTCCATGATTTAAAGTGCACAGTATTAACATTTTTTAACATAAGGTGTGTAACAAATACAAATGAAATGGTTACATAAAGTAATGTGGAAGAATTTAATACTGTGCATTTTGGATTACTCAGTTGCCTCAGTGGATTCAAGCACATAGCACAGCGGACGTTATTTTCAGTGATTTTTATAGTGTGGCCTTTCGCTGTTTCTTCCTCTACCATTGTTGGTCGACCTTCTGTATATCCTGAGTGTGTGTGTGTGTGTGTGTGTGTGTGTGTGTGTGTGTGTGTGTGTGTGTGTGTGTGTGTGCACGTGTGTATGTGTGTGCATTGTTAGCTCTTGTTTCCTTTCAATGCTAAATTCAAAATGGCAGAAAAACAAAAAGGCAGTTCTGGATTCAGACAGTACCAAGACTGTGGAAGAAAGATGCCCATTTCAGATGGGCATCTTTCCTGTGTTTATTGTCTAGGAACTCCACATCTAGACTTAAATTGTGACATCTGCCAGGCCTTTAGTCACCCGGTAAAAATAAACTGAGCCAGGATAGACCGCCACAATGCCTTTAATGAAACTGAATAGACCAACGAACAAAACAGTACTAAGCGCTTTCTCCCTTTACAATGTAGGGCATCTTCAGAGTAAAATCACCCTGTACAACTCATTAATTGCTCTGAAAATTTAATAACATCTAGTACTTCATTCTAACAATAAATATTAAATATAAATATTAAATATAAATGGCAAATACAAATAACTAACCCGACCGTACAGAACCTAAAAACAAACACACATGCTTTAATATATCTAATTGTATGTCTAAAAACTGCTTAGATGAAAAATCAACACGAAACGTGTATGCTATTAAAACACTAAACTATACCAATGAAATAATGCCAATTTGCCATTTATATTTAATATTTATATTTAATATATAATATTTATTGTTCAAAACAGAATGAAGTACTAGATGTTATTAAATTTTCAGAGCAATTAATGAGTTGTACAGGGTGATTGGTTAATCACATTGGAGGCGTGTACTATCCACAATATAAGTATTTGAATGTTATAACAGTTCATTTTTACTCTGAAGATGCCCTACATTGTAAAGGGAGAAAGCGCTTAGTACTGTTTTGTTCGTTGGTCTATCCAGTTTCATTAAAGGCATTGTGGCGGTCTATCCTGGCTCAGTTTATTTTTACTAGTTTATTACTACTTTAGTCACCCGGCCTTGGTCGAACGTCGAAATAAGCTCATTTTAAAGGGCTTATTGAAAACTCCTTTCAGTGAAGGTTTGTCCAAGGCTGACTCCTCCTAAGTCAGACACTTCCAAAAAGAAGAGCGACTGAGTACCTGTGTCTCTCTCGGCACTGGTGGCCCAAAATATAAGACTTCGGTTCTGACTACCTCCTCAGAAGAGAAATCAAAGGTACAAAATCTACAAGCTCAAGAATCCTTGGCACTGACTGCTGCTTCTGCTACAGTGCTTTCGTCATCGGCATCGACATCTTTGGTTTCCAGCTTGGTGCCAACTTCTCCTATGGCACCTCAGCAGACTTTACCCACCCCCTAAGTGCCAAAACCAGAACCGAGTCTCCCCAGGACAAGATATTCACCTTCCATAGATCCATTTGCAGGCCAGCTTCCCAACCCCTTTATGGACCAACCAGAGTCTCCTACGGAATTATCCGTTCGATCTTCCAGGAGTCTGTCTGAGGTGGATTTCGTGAGATTGGTAGATCAACTGTTGGCAGCCAGAGGTATTCCTGCTCCTTCTCGGTTCCTTTTCCCATCTGGAGTTGGGGTTTCTTCTCCAGTAGACTCCTGCAGTATCTCCTCCTCTGACTTCCACTGAAGTTGCGGAGCCCAGCACTTCGACTCCCCTGGTAACAGCTGTTCTGGTGCCATTAACTATCCCCCCTTGAGCAATGGATGTTACTCTGACTTCTTCGGTTCCCTCCTCGGAACCGACAGATTCTCGGGTTAGTGACTCCACCGCTGGTTCTGAGGGACTCGGATCAGCTGCTGGTTTTTATACAGAGCCAATCTTGGCTCATGATACTTTGTCGGTTGCGGGTCCTTCGCTGGCTCCTGCTTTGGAGGGTGGAGTCTTGGAGCGAGGTGTGACTTTGGTTCCAAGCTGATCTTTCTCGGTTCTGGGATACCACTCCTCTTCAGGGGGTCCTGCTTTCCAGGTTATGGAGAGAGCTTTAGCCTCTGCAGGCTCTCAGCTAGTCCCTCCTGCACTGGAGTGTCATATTACCATATCTTCTGGTCCAGAGTAGATACCAATCTCCACGACAGGACAGCAAGCACCGAAGCTTCAAGTTACCCCTTTGTACAGGGCTCCTTTTCTTCAGAATCTTCCTCAAGAGATTCCCACTGAGGACCCCCCCCCATAAGATGACATGCAAGAGGAAGCACCTAGATTCTCCAGAAGAATCTGTCACTGAGGGCATGAACTTCGATGAAGGGGGAGGTTCCCTCTGGTTATCCCCTGAAGATGTCTCCTTTAGAGACGTCCTAGAGATATTAAAGCAGAGGGGTAACTGGAAGCCCCAAGACCCAACCTCAGAGGAATTCATGTACTTGCAAGTGTTCGGTGCTCTACCATCTACTTCCTGGGTGACCCCACCCGCTGACGATCTTAAGCTGATCGCGCAGCAGGCTTGGAAGGCTCCTGACTCCACAGAGCCTATTCACCAGAGACCAGACAAAATTCTATCTCCACCAGATGACCACCAATATTGAGCCAAGTGTTTAGCAGTAGATGCCATGGTGGTGGCGACTGCCACCAAGAAGGAACTCGCCAATGAAAGTCCTACTGTACATCCGCCTAACAGGGAGTCTAGGATGATGGACAGATTTGGAAAGGTGGTCTACTATTCATTGACCATCGCACTTAGGTCCTTGAACTTTATGGCGCACCTTGCTAGACTCCAGAAAGGTCTGATTGAGGAGTTATTGGAAACTCTCACTGGACCCGTGTCTAACAAGGTGCAGGATAAGGTCGCCTCTCAGCTAGTCAACCTGGAGTCTATATTGAACTCGTCCATGTGGCTCATTAAACACGCAGCTGAAGGCACGACCAGAGCAGCGGGTTCTGGCGTTGCCATAATGTGACACATCTGGGTGCGCTTGTATGAATTTTTGGAGCCCTTCAAGTCTTCCTTCATCAGTGCTCCTTTTGATGGATCATCTTTGTCCAGCCTTAGGGTGAAGGACATACTGGCCAGGTGTGAAAAGGATGGAAAGACCCTGTCTGCTGTGGGCATTCATTTTTCTACTCCTTCATGATCCTATTCAAGGAATCAGAGGAGTGGAAAGATATGGTTCAAGAAGTCCCAGGGGCCTTTTCAGGACACACACAGCTCCTCTAGGGGTAGAGGGGGGAGCTCAGATGGAAGACTCTGGCCACAAGGCAGAGGTGGCCCACGAAACCAACATCCCAGAAACTCCTTTCCTGGATAACCCTACCAGTGCTCCTGAAAGGAGGCCCGATTGCTTACCTCTCAAAACAGTCAGAAAAAGACTCGACAGCCTGGTGACAACTTCCACTTCTTGGGTACAGAGAATCATTATCAGAGTCTGTCACATCCCTTTCATGCTTTTGCTGAGATCCTTAACAAAAATCCCCAGTGTTCCACCCAATCAGAGGGATCAAGCAGCCGTAGAGTTTCAAAAGCTGCTAGAAAAAAAATTGTTATCCAAGCCAAGAAGTCCTACCAGACCAGATAGGATCCGGGTTTTACTCCAGGATCTTTTTAGTGCCAAAGAAAATGGGGGGACTGGAAGCCAATATTGGACCTCAGCCTTCTGAACAAGCTTGCTCAGCGGACAGAATTCTGGATGGTTACATTTCAGCCTATTCTCCCCTTTCTAGGGGAAAGTGATTGGATGTGCTGTATAGACCTTCCAGATGCATACTATCACATAAAGATGGACAAATGCTCAAGAAGGTATCTCCGCTTTTGGCTAGGGGCCAGTCATTATCAGTTCAGAATGCTGCCCTTTAGCCTCACCACAGCCCCGAGAGTGTTCACCAAATGCATGGCAGCCATCACCGCTGACATGAGACAACACAGATTCCAGGTGTTTCTTTATCTAGATGACGGGCTCCTCACCACCCCTATCAGGCATCTACTGCTTCAAGCCATGGACGTCATCATACACTTGTTCAGTGCTCTGGGCATAGCAGTCAACAAAGAAAAGTCACAGCAGTCTCCCACTCAGGATCTAGAACTCATATGAGCCTGCCTCAACACGATTTCATGTATAGCTTCTCTACCTTTTCACAAACTCCAAAAGATAAGGTCTCAAGTTCAGCTCATCTTAGAAAAGAAAAAAGTGCCTGCTCTACTTGTCATTCAAACCCTAGGATCTATGGCAGTGGCCATCACCCGAGTTGCCTTGCAAGATTTCAGTTGAGGATACTTCAATGGCTTCTTGCTTCTCAATGCTCTATTCTGTCTCATTCGATGACTCACCCAGTTTTTATAACAGGCTACTGCAAAAAGGATCTATCCTAGTGGATGCAGTCAGAAGAAATTCTAATGGCCCGTCCTTTTGTCCTCTCTTAACCCATGGCCGTAGTGACCACAGACACCTCCCAGATAGGGGGGGGGGGCATTATCTGGGACGAACAGTCCAAGGCACTTGGTCGCCACAAGAGACCAACTTGCACATCAATGTCTTGGAAATCAGAGCAGTGCTCCTAGTGTTGCAAGCCTTTCAATCTGCTTTTCTTCTGTGAACAGTTGCAGTCCAATCAGACAGTATGTGAGTGGTGTGGTACAAACAGGGTGGAACCCAAATCCTATCTCCTTTGCCGAGAACCTTTCAGAGTGTGGCAGTGGGTGATATCTTCCAACTGCTTTCTTATGGCAACCCATATCCCAGGGAGTTCCGACGTGATAGCGGACAAGTTGAGCAGATGTATTCTACTTCCTCACAAGTGTTCTCTCAATCCCAAAGTAGCAAAGGAAATCTTTTGCTGCTGGGGCCAGCCTCGCTGTGATCTCTGCCTCACCAGTGAACAACAAGTGCAGCAACTACTTTGCCTTAATTCCCCCCCTCTGGGAGTCCCCAAGAGATATGCTCCCTCTCGATTGGCCCTCGGGTCTTCTTTATGCCTTTCCTCCTTTTCCCATCATACCCCTTTTCCTAAAGAAAGCCCAAAGGTTGTGAAGCAAAGTGATTCTCACTGCTCCCTTTTGGCCCAGGCAAGTTTGGTTCCCCTTTCTATGGCCTCAGTTGACTCACCATCCGTAAATTCCGGACACAGTTCCAGACCTGCTGTCTCACCTGCACTGGTGCATCACAATCTATGCACTCTGAAGCTCACACCTTGGTTCCTCCAATTCCGTTAGTCACCAGGCAGAATAATAATTTCTTCCCCGTACAAAAGATTCTTCTGGCTTTCCATAGACCTTCCACGAGGAGACTATATTCCAGCAATTGGAAAAGATTTTCAATTTGGGCCTCTGAAGACAATTTAGACCTCTTCTCAGCACCTGCTGAAAATGTTTTGGAATTTTTAGCTGCCCTTTTTGACTAAGGAGCTTCTGAGTCCACCATTAGAGTTCATTTAGCAGCCATTTCTAATTTTTACAATGGGTTCGATGACCATTCCTTAATTTATCACCTATGCAAGATTTTTTTTAAAGGTGCCTTACACTTAAAACCTCTATTCAAAGATCCCTTAGCTCCCTTAGATCTGAAGTAGTTACTTCATTTGCTCTGCAACCTGTGGGTATCGGACCCGACCTCTGATCCGAGCCGGCAGCTTTACTAGCTAAAAGATCCGAGCTCCTGGCTCCTCCCCTTCATCCATAACCCCCTGCTACATGCTCCCTTTCCTCAGATCGAGTTTGCCGCGACTGAAAGAAGCTTCTACTGAAGAGCTCCTTAGGCTTGGGTGAGATATTTTCAGTGAATCTTTGTCAAAAATTAGAAAAAAAGTTAAATTTTTGTTAGTGTGTGAATGGTTTAGCTCCTATTTGTCGAATGATAGCCTTAGTTTTATTTTTTTGTGGTAATAGTTTTTATACGTTGTTTTTGTTCCTCCCCTTAGTGTGTGGGTGTGTTAGTGTGATGGCTGAAGGGCCCAAAGCCGTCTTTTCTAAGTGCACTGAGTGTGGCCATAAGCTTTCCCTGGCTGATGGCCACACTCAGTGCGTTTTGTGTCTGGGGGTGGCCCACTTATCCACTAGCTGCCAGATATGATCAGCGTTTAACCCCCGGGCCATCAGGGATAGGAAGAACAAGTTGATCCTGGCGGGCTTGTTACCGCAGGACATTTCTTCTTCCTCTCTCTCTAAGGCACAGGCTGCTACTGCAGCCCCTGTGCCTTTAGGTCCCCCGACTCTGCCTGGGACTCAACCTCCCTCTGCTGCGCAGAGTTCAGGGGACTCACCTGCCTCTTCTAGAGAGAAGAGGCATAAGAAGAAGGATAGGGACAAACATAAAAGTCATAAGAGGCGGGCTGAGGTTTATCCCTCAGCCCCACCATCTAAAGTTACTAGTCCCTCTACGAGGGCCTCCAGATCCTCTCCCTCTTGGCTCCATTCACCTCGTTTTTTGCCGGTGCCAGAGGAGGAGTACCGGTCTCTCTCAAGGTCGTCGAGGCGGCCCTCCCCGCCTGCCTCGACAACATCTTCTAGGTCCACAAAAAGCCTGACCGAAGCGGACATGGAACGGATGATGCGTCGATTTCTGCAGACTCAGATGCAGATGGGGGTGCTCCTGCCCCCCCCCTCCGGGGGGGAGTGCAGTCCCCCTTTTTGCCACGATCACTCCTTCACCAACCCGTTTTTGGGTTTTGGAGTCATCGGATCCGGGCCCATTCGTAGCCGGGGATTTGTCGGCGCCGATAGTTCCGGTAGCTTCGATGCCGACTGTACCCTCGAGCGTGTCGGATCCTAGCTCTCGGGGCTGAGAGCCAAGCATCGGATCCATAGGGATTGGTGTGTCTTTGGCGCCCTTCAGGTCGGAGCACACTTCCCTCTCGGATCCAACCGCTTAGGCTCCGACACCAGTCCCTGCTTCGGAGCCGAGGAGACTGTTTTCAGAGCCTGGGCAAAGCGGCTCACCTTCGGCTTTTGAGGTAGTGGAGAGGGTTTTGTCGAGGCCTTCCAGATCCCCGGTCCGGGCATCGGATCCTTCCACTCCCCCTATGCATTTGGATCTGTCCTCCATCATCTGACCACTGGGACAGCCTGCTCAAACCCTCCAGTTAGTTCCCTTGACAGACTTGGATTTGGATGAAGGGGAAGGTTCCCTAAGGTCACCCCCTGAGGATGTCTCCTTTGGAGACATCATGGAAATGTTACGAATTAGAGGGGGTGGTCTGCCCAAAAACCGTCCTCGGACGAGTCCGTGTTTCTGGAGGCATTTGAGGCAGGCCCGTCTACCTCCTGGATGTCCCCCCTGGCTGACCCCCTGGTAGACTTAATTACTACCAGGGCGTGGAAGGAGACCGACACCATGGAGCCCATTCCAAGACGGCCAGAGAAAATTCTTAGCCCTCCCTCTGATAGGCAGGCCTGGTCTAAGGGTTCACCTGTGGATGCCATGTTGGTGGCGGCTGCCACGAAAAAGGAACTCATGCAGGAGAGTTCCTCGGTCCACCCTCCGGATAAGGAATCTCGGGCGTTGGACCGCATTGGGAAGTGGATGTTTGCTTCAGCCACCTTCTCTGTAAGGGCGCCGAACTACATGGCACACATTATCAGGCTACAGCGAGACCTAATAAAGGAATACGCTGCAGCTCCCCCGGTGTCCATGACGGTCGAGGATAAGAAGACTTTCTCGACTCGTAATGGCCACTTTGAAGTCTATCTCGAACAAGTCTATGCGGCTACTCTCCCATGCTACGGAGGGAGCTGCTAGAGCTAGCGGAGTGGGGGTGGTCTTGCGGCGTCACGCCTGGCTCCGCCTTTGCGATTTCGCTGAACCCTTTAAGGCGTCCTTCATGAATGCGCCCTTTGACGGTTCTTCACTCTTTGGCAAGACCGTACGCGAGACGCTGGCCCAAAGCGAAAAGGACAGGAAGACGCTGTCTTCCGTCGGAGTCCACTTCTCTAATCCCCAACGATCCTTTTCGAGGAATCAGAGGGGACAAAAGAAGATGTGGTTCCGGCAGTCCCGTCCAGCTTCAGACCCCTCGTCCTTCAGAGGCAGAGGATGACAAGGTGGACGCCAGCCCAGAGGCAGAGGAGGGCCGCATAACTTTGGGTCTAGAGAACCGTTCTCGGACAGGCCCGGGCAACAGCCCTGAGGGCTTACCCGGCTGTCCCTCTCTGGAGGCAGTTGGCGGGCGTTTGTCGGAGCACCTACTAAATTGGGAGTCCATCACGACGGATCGATGGGTGCTCCGAATCATATCCAGAGGTTATTCTATTCCCTTCCTAAATCTTCCCCACCCCATGAAACGCCTCCCCGACATCCCACCTGATCAAAGGGAGGTGGCAGCTTCAGAGATTTCGAAGCTGCTAGAAAAAAGAGCCATCCAGCGCGTCCCCCCAGACCAGTTCGGATTGGGCTATTACTCCAGGTTCTTTTTGGTGCCAAAAAAGACGGGGGACTTAAAACCAAAGCTAGATCTCTCTTCCCTGAACCTGTTCATTCCCAAAGAGAAATTCCGGATGGTCACTCTTCAATCAATTCTCCCCCTCCTTCGGGAGAATGACTGGATGTGCTCCATAGACCTCAAAGATGCGTACTACCACATTTTGATGGACAGACTATCCAGGAGGTTTCTCCGCTTCCAGCTGGGAGCCAGTCATTATCAATTCAGGGTTCTTCCGTTCGGCCTCACCTCAGCCCCCAGGGTGTTCACCAAGGTCATGGCAGTGGTTGCAGCTCACCTGAGACTCCAGGGCATTCAGGTCTTTCCATACCTGGACGACTGGCTCCTCACCGCCTCCAACAGGCATCAACTGTATGTTGCCAGGGATTATGCTCTAACTCTTGCCCAGAGTTTGTGCATTTCGGTAAACCTTCAAAAGTCCTTTCTTCATCCTGTGCAGGTTCTGGAATTTATAGGGGCCAAATTGGACACTCGCCTCTCTCAGGCCCTACTAACTTCGGACAGGGTGAACAGTTTGTCATGTCAGGTTATAGCCCTCCTTCAGAACCCAGCTCCATCGGCAGAGTTAGTCCTGAGAGCACTAGGCTGTATAGCGGTGGCAATCAGTCTTTGTCTACACGCGCGTCTACGAATGAGGTTTCTGCAATGGACCCTTCAAGTCCAATGGTCTCTGTTGCTACATCTGTTGAACACCCCTATTCCCCGGAGCCGGGCTTGCAGGGACTCCCTCCTCTGGTGGCTTCGCTCACGGGAGCTGCGAGAAGGGAGACCCTTCGTGATGCCTCCGCCCCAAGCCACGTTGACCATGGATGCTTCTCGCCTCAGGTGGGGGGGGTGCATTCTTCGGGCAGAACCGTCCAAGGCACGTGGACCCCCTTAGAGACCACCTTACATTATCAATGTCCTAGAGATGAGGGCAGTGCTTCTGGCGTTGCAAGCTCTCCATGACCTTCTCCCTCTAGGGACTATTGTGGTTCAAACAGACAACATGGTGGTAGTCTGGAATATAAACAAACAGGGAGGAACCAGATCTTATCCCCTTTGTTGGGAGGCTATGAGAGTTTGGGAGAGGGCGATATCCACCAGCCGCTTTCTGGTAGCAATGCACATTCCGGGTCGGTCCAACATTCTGGCGGACAAACTGAGTTGCGTGATCCTCACACCATACGAGTGGTCTCTCAAACCATCAGTTGCGAAACAGATCTTCCTCAAATGGGGTCTACCTTGCTGCAATCTTTCCGCTTCTCTGTCAAACACAAAGTGCAGCGAGTTTTTCACAATACTTCCCCCACCAGGGGAGAGCCCCAGAGACGCTCTGGTTCATGCTTCGCCACCCGGTCTCCTCTATGCTTATCCCCCCCCCTTCCTCTTATGGTGAAGTTCATTCAGAAAGCACGTCGGTTGGGGAGCAGAATTATCCTCATAGCCCCATTCTGGCCTCGCCAGATCTGGTTCCCATGTCTGCGGTCTCACAGTGTAGTTCCTCCATGGATCTTAGATCCCATTCCGGATCTGATTTCGCATCCTGCGGGATTGCAACCCTCGAACCTGGTAAACCTCAAGCTCGCGGCTTGATTGATCCAGTTCCACTAATGGCAAGGACTCCCGGCATCTCATCACCAGTAAAGGCCATTCTGGTAGCGGCTCACAAGCCTGCTACCAGAAAATTTTACAGTAGTAAATGGAAGCATTTTTCTGTCTGGGCTAAGGACAAGGGCTTAGATCCCTTTACCGTCCCTTTTCCGGCGGTTCTTGATTTTCTGTCACACATTTTTCATCAAGGAGCCAGTGCATCTACAGTTAAAGTACAGTTGGCAGCCATTTCCCATTTTCATGTGGGGGATGGACTGGGATCTTTAGCTTCTGCGAAGATATGCAAAACCTTCTTGAAAGGTATTTTTCTTTTGAAGCCACCAGTTAAGTCTGCGGTCCCACCATGGGACTTAACTTTGGTTTTACAAGCATTGACAAGCCCACCTTTTGAGCCTGCCGCCTCAGTTCCATTAAAGTTCTTATCATGGAAAACAGCCTTTCTATTTGCTATTACTTCAGCCAGGAGGGTTTCGGAACTTCAAGCCCTTTGCATGAAACCCCCTTATCTAATCTTTCATAGGGATAGAGTGTCTCTCAGGACTAACCCTTCCTTCTTACCAAAGATGGCTTCAGAGTCAAATATTAATCAGTCGATTAATTTACCAGTGTTCTTTCCCAACTTTCAGAACAAAGGGGAATACAAATTACACAAGTTGGATGTACATTGACAACTACGTTTTTACTTGCACAGGACGAAGGATACTCACAAGGCTGATTAGTTGTTTGTGTCGTTTGCCAAACCTGCTCTGGGTAGAGCTATTAGCAAAGTTACCCTAGCAAATTGGATTTCACAGTGAATCATTCATGCATATGTAGCCTCAGGTAAACCTGCTCCTATCGGAGTCCATGCCCACTCAACCCGATCCATAGCCACATCAGCAGCCTTCTGGTCCAGGGTTCCTCTGGACAACATATGTTCAGCAGCTACTTGGTCCTCTTCCCATACATTCATTTCTCATTATAAATTGGATATGATATAAAGGAGTAGGGCTTCCTTTGGCGCCGCGGTGCTTCGGAATATCCTTCCTTGAGGGCCTCCCAAGGTTTTAGGTAGCTGGGGACTCTGTCCCACAGTTTGCAGAGCAAATGAAGTAACTACTTCAGATAAAGAAGTTATGTACTCACCATAACGTTCCGTCTGAGTAGGTACTTCATTTGTCTGCAACCGACCCCCCCTCCATGCCCCCCTAACCATTATCATGGTTCCTGATCATGATTGAGATTGTTTCATGTGTTTAGGCATTATTTGGTCCTCTGTCGAGGGTCTTAGTTGTTAGATTAAGCAAACTCGATCTGAGGAAAGGGAGCATGTAGCAGGGGATTATGGGTGAAGGGGAGGAGCCAGGAGCTCGGATCTTTTAGCTAGTAAAGCTGCCGGCTTGGATCCGAGGTCGGATCCGATACCCACAGGTTGCAGACAAATGAAGTACCTACTCAGATGGAACATTATGGTGAGTACATAACTTCTTTTTTTGTGATCCTTGGTACTACCTCCCTTTGAACCAGCGGCTACTTGCCATCTCAGATTCCTTTTCTGGAAAACTCTTTTTCTAGTAGCCATCACTTCTGCCAAAAGAGTCTCTGAGATCCAGGCACTATGTGCAAAACCCCCGTATATCATTTTTCATGAGGACATTGTCTCGTTGAGAACTAACTCTTTCATTCTTCCTAAAGTGGTCTCTGAATCTAATATTAATCAAAGTAGTGACTTACCAGTTTTCTTCCCCAAGTTTTCCAACGAAGGCGAATATTGCTTGCATTTACTGGATGTTCGTAGGCAACTACATTTTTACCATGAGAGGACTAGAGTCCAGAAATCAGATCAATTGTTTATTTCCTTTTCTGGCCCAAAAGTGGGAAAAGCTGTGTCCAAAGTGTCTTTATCTAGATGACTGAGAGATTGCATTACTTTCATTTATGATCATAACAACCAAAAGGTACCTGTACCTGTAAAAACACATTTGACCAGATCAGTTGCTACTTCAGCTGTTTTCCATTCAAAAGCTTCCATGGATGAAATATGCTCGGCTGCGACTTGGGCTACGCTTCATACCTTTATCACTCAGTACAAATTGGACATGGTCTCCAGAGGAAGAGCATCATTCAGCTCTGTGGTTCTCAGGAATATCCTTCCATAAGGCCAGCCAAGAAATAAAGTAGCTGGGCCAGCCAAGAAATAAAGTAGCTGGGGACATGTCCCATTTGTCAAGAATGAACAAAGATTGACAACATCAGGTAAAGAAGTTATGTACTCACCATAACGTTCCATCTGTGTTGTTGATCTTCATTCATTCTTGGCATCCCTCCCACCTTTCCCCTCCTGTAGATTTCCTGAAGGATTGAACCCTTGTCCTGGGATTACTAGGGTTTTTACCTTGGAAATTGCTTTTGCTTACATTTTCTATGTACACTCTTGCTATGGTCTGCAAACCTGATCTGAGGTAATGAAGAGAGGGGCATTGTGGTACAGGCTCAAGAGTTTTTTGGCTGCACAAGCTGTATAAAGGCCGAGCTCGGAACCGATCCCATACATCAAGAATGAATGAAGATCGACAACACAGATGGAACGTTATGGTGAGTACACAACTTCTGTTTATGAAGTATTTGTCCTGTCTGTTTAATATCAATAACATTTCTAGAGGTAGTCATATTTTCAGTGCTGATGAAAGCATTCCTTACCTTTGGTGAATGTTTTGAAGAAGTTCTTTAGGAAAAAAAGGACAGTTACATTAACACATATTAGTCAGGAAAGTCAGTTTGCTGTGCAGAGTAGTCATCACTGTTTGCAAACTTTGCAGATTATAAAAAGATACTTTTCCAGATTACCTTATGATCAGTTTGTCTTTGTTAGGTAGATACAGATTTGATTTAAGTCTTCTCCGTGTAACAGAAGCATTTCACTTGCACCTGAATTAATCTTTGTTTTGAACCCTACTCATATTTTTATTCAGAAAAATCTGTTTTGAAAATATGCTGATAGCCGTGTAGAACTTTAGAATTTCAATGAAAAAAAAATCAAATGAAAAAATATTTGTATTGCAGTGGAAGTAAATGTTGAAACAACATTGAAAGAAGACCACAATGATTCAGCACATAAAATAAGCATTTATTTTAATTAAGTGTAATGGAAATATAATGAGTAAAACTGTCTTGTTGCACAACTGCTGCTCTGTTGCAAGTCATGCTAGTTACATGCATTTTTGTTATTTTTTGCAGTGCTCCAGCACATGTGCAGGTGGATTCCAACGCAGGGCTGTTGTGTGTCAAGATAAGGATGGAAGAATGACCAACTTCTGTAGTGAAGGAACAAAACCAGCAGAATCTAAGCACTGTGAGTCTGGGCCATGTCCACATTGGAATTATGGGAGCTGGGGAGAGGTGAGTACATCCTGAAATATTTTATGCAATGAATGTTAACCATATGCTGAGTTCTGAACAAATGTTTAACTATAAAGCTAAATTATGCTGCTGATGAAATTATTTTGATATAAATTTAAACACACCTCATGATGTCCACAAGTGGAAATAGATTATGTGTTGTTCAGAAAGCTTCCCTCCCTCAAACCATTTATCTGAGATGGGTTTGTCTTTAGTGTATGTTATTAGTTTCTTACTTTTGTGATTTAGAAGAACTTGTTTCCCTTACCTTGCATAGTGTGTGCCAGAATTAGTATATCATGTACAGAAGAAAAGGTGGCAAACTCAGTTGGGAGCCAAGCGTTCGCTGAATTTCTTTAAAAAAAAGGAATTTGTAGCTGTTATTGCAACAACAGTCAAGAAGATAATTTAAATACATATTTATAGATATTTATATTTATCCAGATAGAGATAGGTTGCTTCATTATTTGTACTTGGGAATACCCGTTCTCTTCAAAATAAATAGATTAGAAAGCCAAAATGTGAGGTTATGTCTTGTCATTTGTGTTTACTTATATATGCATGTATTATTTTTTGTCTTCCCCACACAAGCTAGCCTTATCAAGTTTTAAACTTTTGTTATTATTTATTATTAAAAGCTGTTTTGATGCCTGAAATGTAAGAATCTTACATAAAGCAGTACAGTGCAGCAGAACAAGACAGAGTAGATTCAGTTTAAGATTGTAAAAGGCATGAAATAAACCGCATATAAATAATTAATCCAAAAACAAATAATAGCAAAAATAACTGATCAGAGTTGGTTGCAGTGCCCCTAGAAGGGCCTAGATAAACTTCAAATGAGGTAGAAATTCTGGACCTCCTAAAGGCGTTCTCAAAATAACTTGAACAAGTCATGGATGGTATCTGTTTTACAGACAGGGGCTAAATATGCAAATAAAATATTGCTTGATATTTGTAGCCTGCCCCCTGGAGCTAGTGGCATATCATCTAATGACCTGCAGTGTGTAGCCAAGTCAGCTGCTTGAGATAGGCAAGACCTAGAAGGACACTGAAGGTGAGGGTCAAGATTTTAAAGGCACATCTAGCCAGAAATGGAAACCAATGCTGAGTTATATGACTGGTACCGAAGGTATCAGTAAGTTGTGTGGGCATGGAATTCTGCAGTTGGTCTAAGTCATCTTACATAAGCCTGAGGAAGAATATGTTAATCTTATCCAGATGGGAAATTACCAGTTTATATACCATCATTGTATAATCCAAAGGTGGAATAATATGCTTCAATTGGAAGTAGGCAGATGGCCTGACTGAAATCACTGTTGCAGTATTGTGACAAATGGGTTGTCATTGCTGACATCTGGCCAATGTAACCAAAGCTTTACCTTCCTTCCTTAGGTCATACGTCCAACGCATGACCTCAGATCGTATGCATTGGGGTATAAAGATGGATGTATGAGCATGTATCCTCAGACTGTCTCACTGCCAGCCTGAACACAGGTTGTGCATCCATTGGGACTGTTCACTGTTTGCTTGTTGGTACCTTTGCTTAATTCGTTTCATCCAGATAAGTGCCCGGTTGAGGATCCTTGCTTTTTGCCTTATGTTTTATTGTTTGTAAGTTGTAGATGACACATGGGAGAGGCAAGAGCTGTAGAAAGATTCCATATAAGGATATGCATACCAAGTGTCTTTGTTGTCTAGGCACAGAACATGCTCACTAATCCTGCTCTGTTTGTCAGTCATTCATTCCAAAAACCCATAGGTCTAAGCAGACTACCTTCCTCAAGACCTAGTGTCTTAAATGCCTGGCCTAGTCAAAGATGGCAGACTCCGCATCCCCATATGTGTCTTTTCCACTAAAGAAAAAGGTTGAGGCCTCGAATGGATCAGTGGTCCAACATTTCTGACTCTAACGTACCTGAGGTTACAGTACTCAAGGTACGTCAGACTTCTGCTCAGTTGCCCTCTACTGAGATCCCATCGGAAGCTGGTATGGCTACTGAGGCCTTGCAGATTGCCGATACGACCCAGGAACCTGCCCTAATTATTTCAGAATGGCCACATGGTGCCCCACAAACTTTAGTTAAGGAGGAAATCCCAGGCTCTCTATTAGAGGTCAGAGTTTTAAACCTCCATTTCCTTAAACCTCCCTCCTTTGGGTCTCCCCTACTACAGGCTACACCCAGAAAACCCAACCTGGATTCCTCATCTTCTGATGAGGAGCAGGATGATGACTCAGTCCATTCTCTGGAATATTCTCTCAGATGCATTCCCCAGGACAATTTTCCTGTGATGAAAGGGAGTCCCTCTCACGTGATTCACCTTTGGTGAAACTATACAGAACATGCCACTTTGACTGGCAGTCTATTCAGATCTGTGCTGTGGAGAAGCAGCATTACCCCCTCTTGGAGCTGGGTACCTCTTCCCTTTCTGCAGTCCCTCCTGTTCTGAACGCTTTCCAGGACACTTTGCAGTCCACTTCTCCTGCAGTTGACTCTCGCCCTCCAGCTTGCAAGAGACCAGATAGGGTTAACAAGGTCTCTGATGACCTAAAATATCTGTATAAGAACCCAGCAGCAGACCTTTTGGCAGTTTCTCTCTCTGCAGATAAGCCCTTTAAGCTGCTGCCCAGTGCTAATACCCTACCTATAGACAGATATACTAGGGTTATGGATAGATGGGGAAGAAAGTTTACACCTCTGCTAGCATTGTTTTTGGGGCAATTAATTACCAGACCTAAATGACTAATCTGTTCTGGCCTCCTTGAACAGTTCCCCGAGTCTTTGACTACCTTTGCAGCACCCCTCCTCTTCTCTATGCCCCCACTTCCCCAAGTCTAGGACTACATCTGCAGCACCCCTCCTTCTCTCCCTGCCCCCACTTCCCCAAGTCTGGGACTTGCTGTGCAGCACCCCTCCTCCTCTCCCCATCCCCACTTCCCCAAGTCTGGGACTATCTCTGCAGCACCCTTCCTCCTCTCCCCCACTACCCCAAGTCTGTGACTACCTCTGCAGCACATCTCTTCGTCTCCATGCTCCCACTTCCATAAGTCTGGGACTACTACTGCACTAATCCTCCTTCTCTCCCCACTTCCCCAAATCTGTGATTACCCCTGCAGCACCCGTCCTCCTCTCCCTTCCCCCACTTCCACTTCCCCAAGTCTGTAACTACCTCTGCAGCACCCCCCTCCTCTCCCCCACTACCCAAAGTCTGTGACTACCTCTGCAGCACACCTCTTCCTCTCCATGCCCCCACTTCCCTAAGTCTAGGACAACCACTGCACCACCCCTCCTCCTCTCCCCACTTCCCCAAGTCTGAGACTACCTCTGCAGCACCCTTCCTCCTCTCCCCTCCCCCAAGTCTGGGACTACCGCTGCAGCACCCCTCCTCCACTTCCCCAAATCTCTGACTAGCTCTGCAGCACCTCTCCTACTGTCCCCTCCTCTCCCCACTTCCCTAAGTTTGGGATTACCTCTGCAGCACCCCTTCTCCTGTCCCTGCCCCCACTTCTCCAAGTCTGTGACTACATCTGTAGCACCCCTCCTCCTCTCCCCATCCCCACTTTCCCAGGCCTCAACTACCTCTGCAGCACCCCGTCTTGTTTCCCCAGCTCCGCTTCCCCTCTTTCCAAAGACTGTTGCTGTCTTTGGCTGGGTGGAAAGATATTACCATAGACAAATGGGTCCTCTCCATCATCATAGACAGCTGTGCCATGTCTTGGGAAAGCATTCCCCCTCTAACAGGCATGCCTCCACCTCCTCAAAACCAAATTTCCCTTCTGAACCCCCCCCCCCTTTATTCAAGATCTCTTAAATCAGGAGACCATCAAGCAAGTCCCTAAATAATTTTTAGGAAAAGAGTTTTATACCAGGATTTTTCTAGTACTAAGAAAAGAAGAGCAGTGGAGACCCATTGTAGACTTGTCTACCCTGAACACATATCTGAAAGTTCCCTCTTTCAAAATGCTCTTCCTTCAGTTGCTTCACCCTTTCATTGTACCACAGGCTTTCTTAGTGTTATTAGATGTGAAAGATGCCTACCTACTAATCCATATCTGTACTTGCTGCAAGAGATTCCTCAGGTTTTTCTCAGGCTTCTTGCACTTTCAGTTTACTGCTCTGCTTTTTGGTATTTCCACAACACCAAGAGAGTTCACAAATCATCTAGCACCTGTAGTAGCCTTCTGCCACAGTTAAGAAATTCAGAGTTTCCCTTACCTGGACAACTTTCTGATCCAAGATGTTTCTCCAAAAATTCTTCCTTCAGCATCTTCATTTCATCCTTCACCTTCTGACACCTCTTGGTTTCACCATAAACTACAAAAAAATCACACATGGTCCCTACATAAGACGTTGTGTTTCTGGAATGCAGACTAGACACAAAGAAAATGCATGCCTGCATTCCCCAGGAAAAGCTACCTAGTCTGAAGCATCCCTTTGCTCCACAAGGGAAATGCTAAGGACCCTGGGATTCATGGCAGCCTTCATTCCTACGCTTCCCGTGGCCAGACTTCACATGAGGAAAATGCAGTGATATCTGAAATCTTTGTGGTCCCAGCACTACCTCTTAGATCTAACTGATCCCCCTCCTCCCTTGTATCAAGGAATAGCTAACTTAATGGAAGGGACAGGTCATCCTCAACTCAAGATTACCTTTTCTGCCTCCTCCTCCTCTTCAATAGAGCCACACAGACACCTCAGATGAGGTTGGGGGGCCTGGCCAGGATCTCACTGAGTGCAAGGGAAATGTCAGTCTCAGTTCCTGAAAGAACACATCAACCTAAAAGAAATGAGGGCTTTTCTGTAAGCCCTTCAGATTTCACCCACATTTGAAAACCAGGACCCCTCCAAATATTCACAGACAACACCACACTCATGTGGTACATAAACAAGCAGGGAGGCACCAGTTCTTACCAGCTATGCAGGGGTTGGCAGAGAAGGCATGGAATATAGCAACACAAATGAACATTACACTCACAGCCACAACCAGCCCTCCCTTCTCAAGACGATGCACTAGCAGACTGCTTGAGACACTCCATGGAGGACCCCCATGAGTGGACTGTATACAGGGAAGGACTTCCACAGCATCACATTTCAGTGGGGCACCTGTGCGATACACCACTTTGCTTCATTAAGCAATCATCAGCTCCTTCTGTTCTGCATCAGATACCCTTGGCCCACAGCCTGGAGGACAGATGCCTTCTCTTTCCATTAGACAGGGAAGTTCCTGTATGCTTTTTTTCCTGTTCCTTTTCTTCCAAAGGTCCTTCTTAAAGCACAAAGGGAGAAACTCCTCCTACTGACTTGACTGCATTATGGCAAAGACAATATTGGATGTTCTTCATGTTTCACTGTTGCAATCATCACACTTGGGTTATCTGCCTACAGGTAGCCCTCAGTTGGCCCGAGTACCGGAGACTTAGTATTTCTGCGTCGGTTGCTGTCACTCCAGTACTGACATCAGGTCATCAGTGGTATAAAAACAGGCAGCCGACGCCATTACATCAGTCTTTCTTGCCGAGGAGCCCGAAGCAGTTTGCAAGTACCGGTCTGCTGCTACCTGAATTTTCATTTACAAATTGAATAATCCTGAAGTCTTCTAAAGCTAAGTACCCCATTGGGGATCCATTTTTCTTGCTCTAACCAAAGTCAGAAAAAGTTAACAATTGTCTTACCTGTGGAAAGCAAATACCACACAGAGATTTTTATTCTTACTGAGTCACCTGTTTAGGCCCAGACCACGACATACCTCGCTGTCTGTTTTGTGCTTTGTTCAACACCCGAACCATCCGTAATCGGGCACTCTGTGGATTTGCAGGCCTCTACCGAGACCCATTCCGAGTCCGGTATACCGCGAGACACTTCTTCAACTATGGAACCTGCGGATGTCTCTACCTTGGATGGGTCCGGAGCCGCTGTGCCTGCATTTCAGTTCATGAACTTAGTATTGTTTCAATCTTTGATGTTAGCCAGAAGTGCTGTTCGCAGCATCTGCAATGTAACCAGAACTGACTCCTTTGCAGTTCATATAAAGTTACATTTATCAGTAACATCTTTAAGTATGATTGTAAATTCTTTTTTATAAGACCTGCTGCTCTGAGTACTACTGGAACAGTCTCGGTATTCTTCTTCAACATTGCCCTCATTTCTGCGTGCAGATCCTGGTATTTTATGACTTTGTGCCTTTGTATGTAAGACACTGTAGTCACCAGGTGTAGCAAATTCAATGATCAATGCTAGTTTTGTCTTCTTTTCATGGACTACTATAACTGCTTTTCTTGAACTGTTGGCAACGGGTGATCCCATGTGATATAAACGTTATCATTTTCTATAATGCTTTGTGGCACCTGTTTCCAGTGTTTTTCAGCTCCTTCAATATTATAATGTTTGCGTAATCCCCAGTGCAACAGGCTTGCCACATTGTTATGCCTTTCAGTATACAGTTCTTCTGCCATTAGTATGTCACAACCAGCAACAAGATGTGCAACTGCATCTATTTCTTTTTTACAGAACCTACATTTGTCTGTTCCTCCCACATATTCAATGTATTTTGTAACCAACGTGTATGTATACCACTGTCTTGGGCTTCCAATATTAACCTTTTGTCTTTAGGTTTAAATTCACCTCTCCTTAACCATTCCTGTGTTCAGTCCTGATCAGCATGAGGTTGTACCAGTAATTTTCTATACTTAGTTATATTTATGCAGTTTACACATTTCTTGCCTTCTCTTTTTTGGCACATTCAGTTGCTGCCTGATTTTTATCTCCCTCTTTGATTTCCATTCCCATTTGACACCGATACACTTCTGCTAAACTAAGCAGGGAAGTCATCTTAGACTTATTCTCCTCATTTTTAAAACTTTCATTACGTTTGGGTCTTGTGAAGTCAGCAGATATGTATGCAGTTATACGACTGCAGAGCTATACAAGTAATCAATTTCAAGGAGGCCCATACCTCCTTCAGAATGGGGAATATATAGTCTTGGTATACATTGATTTTTATAAATCATTTGATGAGCATGAAGCATCCTTCTTGTTTTCCTGTCCAACCAATCCAACACAGTTTGGGGCCAGTTAGTAACTCCAAAACTGTAAGTTAGTACAGGAAGAACAAATTGGTTTATAGCTTGGACTTTCTTCCTAGATGTCAACACTGTTTTCAGGATTAATTTTAGTCTTCAAATATTCCTTACTAAGTTTTATTCGCATTTATTAATATTTTATTGATCCTTCATCAGTTCCCAGTACTGATGGAGGTAGTATTAAAGCACAACTACATTCATTTCGGGCAGTATTACAAACAAGTTAAGGGTGTGGCAATGGGGGTGGCGTGCCCCATTTTTGCCAATTGGTTCTATGCCCCCACCTGATAAGAGGCCTAGGGTGGAACAGGAGTTTGATAGTTTTGAACAGTGTTCACAGGCTTGAGTCTTCTGTGGAAGACTTGCAGAGTTTCCTACTTATTCTGATTCTGATGTGGATGATTCCACCCTTCGACTTCTCCTCCTGAGGATTTTTCATTTTCAGAGACTCTTCACTCCATGAGGGAGCACTTTAAATGGGAAGGCCAAGATTACTCTGACTCTAGAAAAAGGCTTAGGGAATTCTTGTTTTTGCCTCAGCATAGGCCCTTAGCTATTCCTCCTGTGTTGAATGTGGTGGAGGATGTTTTGCAGAGGCTTCTCTGAACCCTGACTCCTTGCCTCCTGCTCCTGTTAAGCCTGATAGGTATTATAGGGTGCCCAAGCTCATAAGTATTTGTTTAAGAGTCCCAGGGCGGACCCAGAAACTGTTTCTCAGGGGCCTAAAGGTGTTAAAGCTTCTGTGGTTAAAAATCCTGTACCCTCTGATAAAGAGGCAAGGGCTTTGGATAGGTGGGGTAAGAAAGTATATACTTCTTCCACTTTGGCCATGAGGCGTTGAATTGTCAGTTTCATATGCTGAAATATCAGAATTATCTCCTTTCACAATTGAAATCTAAGGTGGATGCTTTGGCGGAAGGTATTGAGTGTAAAGAATTGCTGGATTTGGTTCATGTGTCTGAACAAGTGGGTAAGCATTCTTTGCAGTGTGGTTTGATGCTGTTCAGGCCTCCTCGAGGGTGGCTGCTACTAGTTCTGTTCTTCATGAACATGCCTGGTTGAAGGATCAGAATTTAGATGAGCATGTTAAAACAAGGATTTTGGATGCTCCTTTACAGTCTGATGTGTTGTTTGGACCGCCTGTGGAAGCAGTTTTAAAGAAAATGGAGGACAAAGCTAAGTCTATGCAGACTGTTAAAGATTTTTTGCAGGTACAGCCTCCGAAGTTTAGTAGTAATTGGCCTGCTAAGGGGTGGACATTTCCTGCTTATGGTTCCCAGTGGAGGGGTAGGTCTAGGCGTGGTAGGGGCAGGGCTCAAGGTTCTTTAGGCCTCGATCAGACAGTTCACCTGCTCAGACTTCTGGTGAAGGCAGGGGTCAGTCCTTTCGTAAGCAGAACCAATGACCTGCCTTTTCAGCTGCCAGTGGACTCTCGTCTGGCAGCTCCTTTGGGAGGAAGATTGTCTCTTTTCAAGGAAAATTGGGATTTAATCACTCAAGACAGATGGGTGCTGGATATCATTCATCACGGTTACAGATTTTATTTCCACACAATGCCCGCTTTCAGAGGCATGCCAGATGTTCCTCCTCCACAAAGAAAAGAGGCTCACATGCAAATTTCTCAGTTACTCCAGATAGGGGCCATTCAGCCAGTCCTGTATCAGAAAGGGCTTCGGTTTATTCTCGCCTGTTCCTAGTGCCAAAGAAGGGGAACACGTGGAGACCAATTTTGGATTTATCTATCCTCAACACTTATCTGGACATTCCCAAGTTCAAGATGTTGGCGTTACAGCAACTGTTACCTCTGCTGGGCAAAGATCACTGGATGGTAACTTTGGATCTCAAGGAAGCTTACCTTCATGTGCCTATAAGGCTAAGTTGCAGAAAGTATCTGAGGTTTCGAACTGGAGATTTTCATTATCAGTTCTCTGCATTGCCCTTTGGCTTATCTGCTGAGCCCAGAGTATTCACAAAGGTTCTGGCTCCAGTGATAGCTTACTTCAGGCTTCAAGGCATTCAAATCTATCCTTACTTGGACGACTGCCTGATTCTGGCTCAAGAAAAGGAACACCTTCTACAGCATCTGGAATATGTCATAGCAGTGCTAAGATGCCTAGGGTATTCTGTGAACGAAATAAAGTCCAGTCTAGTACCCTCTCAAGACATGTGCTTTCTGGGTGTGAGACTGAATACAGCAGCCCAGATGGCCTTTTTAACCCCGGACAAACAAAAGAGTCTGTCACTTTACTTCCATCAACTATCTCATCAGTCCGTGCTGACTGCAAGGACAGTCCTTCAAGCATTAGGGTTCATGGCATCTTGTATTCTGGTGCTTCCCAATGCCAAACTGCATATGAGGAAGCTGCAATGGTATCTCAAAAATGTATGGACACAGCACTGCCAAGATTTGGACACTGTCATTCAAATAATACCTTGCCTTCAAAAGGAATTCTTGTGGTGGGCTCAGGAATGTCACCTAAACAAGGGACTCTCTGTGACCCGGCCAGAGGCGAGTCAGATTTTAACGACAGATGCCTCGGACACTGCTTGGGAGCTCATCTCAATGGAAAGTGGATACAAGACAAGTGGCCTGCCAGACTACAGCATCTACATATCAATATGAAGGAGATGTTAGCAGTCCAGTTTGCATTGATGGCGTTCAAGGAGTTACTTCTTCCAGGGCAGGTGTTGATTCTGACAGACAACACAACTGTCATGTGGTACATCAACAAGCAAGGGGAACACATTCTTATCCTCTATGCAGGCAAGCAATGATTTTATGGGAGACTGCGTTAAGCCTGCAACTGACTCTTCAGGCAAGGTTTCTGCCAGGAGCACAGAACTCCTAGCAGATGTATTAAGCAGACAAATCATGGATCCCCACGAGTGGAAACTGGATCTTCATGTATTTCAGAAATTGACAGTGTCCTGGGGAACTCCAGACATAGATCTGTTCGCTTCTCCACTAAACCACCAGCTGCCAAAGTATTGCACAAAGGGTTTCATCACACAGCTTGGAAAGTGGATGCTCTGTCTTTCAGTTGGAAAAACCTTCATGTCTATGCCTTTCCACCTCTACCTCTTCTTCCAAAGGTATTACTAAAGGTCAGACAAGACAGGCCAAGGATGATTTTGATAGCTCCAGATTGGCCTCGGCAACACTGGTATCCACTTCTAAGGAGTCTTGTAAAGAAGCCTCCATGGCCTTTACCTCTGATTCCTCATCTGTTATCTCAGAAGGACGGTCATCTGCTCAATGTCAAGCTTCAATCTCTTCATCTCACAGCTTGGCATATTCTGTGTTGAAGCACGGTAGGTCTCAGCTTCCTCAACAAGTTTTAAATGTGATTATGGAAGCTAGAAGGCCTAGTACTAGGAGAGTGTACGCAGAAAAATGGAAGAGATTTTTATTTTGGAGTACAGCAAAGAATTTGGAGATTTCAGAGCCTAATTTGAGTGTGGCTCTTCAATATCTTACTGAATTATTGGACAAAGGTTTGTCCTTCTCTTCCATAAAGATTCATGCTGCAGCAATTTCAGCTCACTATGATTGTGACCCACCTTTGTTTTCGCATCCTTTGTTCAAGCAGTTTCTTAGAGGGCAAAGAATATAAGACCCCACGTAGAGCTCCTACTCCTGCTTGGGATCTCAATTTTGTGTTGGAAAAACTTACTCTACAACCTTTTGAGCCTGCAGCTACTGCTGAATTGAAATATTTGTCATGGAAGACTGCTTTTCTGTTGGCTATTACTTCTGCAAGAAGGGTGTCTGAGTTGCAGGCCCTTATGGCAGTAGAGCCCTTTTTGATTTTCCATAAGGACAGGGTATCATTACGTACTAATCCTTCCTTTATGCCTAAGGTGGTTTCTAGTGTGGCTTTAAACCAAACTATTCATTTGCCTACGTTTTTGCAGATCCTCAAAATAAAGGGAAAAGATTTTGCACACTTTAGATGTACACAGGCAATTACGTTATTATTTGAGCAGGACTAAGGATTTTAGGCAGTCTCAGCAGTTACTTGTTTCTTTTGCTTTGAGTTCACAGGGCAAGCCTGTGTCAAAACAAACTATTTCTAGGTGGCTTGGCTTTTGCATTGCATTTTGTTATTCCCATCATGGCAAACAGGTTCCAGCTGGAATTAGGCCTCATTCCACTAGGGCTACTGCCACTTCAACAGCATTTCTAAGGGGGGTGGCAACTAAGGATATTCTGGAAGCAGCTACTTGGAGTTCAGTGCATACTTTCTCTAGGCATTATCACCTGCCTATATACTCTAAGTCTAGAGCTGGTTTTGCCACAGCTGTTTTACAAGGCATGTTGTCAGCTCCTGCTACTTTATAATTTGCCAGCCTCCTTACCTCTGCTTTGGGATTCTACCCAATTGTCAGGACTGCAGCAAGGGAAGGCGAAGAACATAGTACAGTTTTGTACCTACCATAAATGTAGATGTTCGAGGATTCCCTTGCTGCAGTCCAATTTACCTCCCTCCTTCCCCTCTGTGTTTCAGGGTGGTTGTGTAGGTGAGTTTACATGCTTATATTTTTGTATATATTACTGTATATATTGTACATGTTTTTGGTGCAGGTTGTTTTGGGACTTGTCTTTTTGGGTCTTCTGACATCTGGGGCAAGAAAAGACTGAGGAAATGACGTCGGTCATGCGCATTAGTACCCTGACGTGCTGACGTCAGTCTAAGGCGCCATGACCGACGTCAGCCTTATACTCTGGTATTCGGGCCGACTGGGACGCGGACTATACCCAATTGTCAGGACTGCAGCAAGGGAATCCTCGAACATCTACATTTATGGTAGGTACAAAACTGTACTTTTTGTGCTTTGTTCAACACCCGAACCATCCGTAATCGGGCACTCTGTGGATTTGCAGGCCTCTACCGAGACCCATTCCGAGTCCGGTATACCGCGAGACACTTCTTCAACTATGGAACCTGCGGATGTCTCTACCTTGGATGGGTCCGGAGCCGCTGTGCCTGCATTTCAGTTCATGAACTTAGTATTGTTTCAATCTTTGATGTTAGCCAGAAGTGCTGTTCGCAGCATCTGCAATGTAACCAGAACTGACTCCTTTTGCAGTTCATATAAAGTTACATTTATCAGTAACATCTTTAAGTATGATTGTAAATTCTTTTTTATAAGACCTGCTGCTCTGAGTACTACTGGAACAGTCTCGGTATTCTTCTTCAACATTGCCCTCATTTCTGCGTGCAGATCCTGGTATTTTATGACTTTGTGCCTTTGTATGTAAGACACTGTAGTCACCAGGTGTAGCAAATTCAATGATCAATGCTAGTTTTGTCTTCTTTTCATGGACTACTATAACTGCTTTTCTTGAACTGTTGGCAACGGGTGATCCCATGTGATATAAACGTTATCATTTTCTATAATGCTTTGTGGCACCTGTTTCCAGTGTTTTTCAGCTCCTTCAATATTATAATGTTTGCGTAATCCCCAGTGCAACAGGCTTGCCACATTGTTATGCCTTTCAGTATACAGTTCTTCTGCCATTAGTATGTCACAACCAGCAACAAGATGTGCAACTGCATCTATTTCTTTTTTACAGAACCTACATTTGTCTGTTCCTCCCACATATTCAATGTATTTTGTAACCAACGTGTATGTATACCACTGTCTTGGGCTTCCAATATTAACCTTTTGTCTTTAGGTTTAAATTCACCTCTCCTTAACCATTCCTGTGTTCAGTCCTGATCAGCATGAGGTTGTACCAGTAATTTTCTATACTTAGTTATATTTATGCAGTTTACACATTTCTTGCCTTCTCTTTTTTGGCACATTCAGTTGCTGCCTGATTTTTATCTCCCTCTTTGATTTCCATTCCCATTTGACACCGATACACTTCTGCTAAACTAAGCAGGGAAGTCATCTTAGACTTATTCTCCTCATTTTTTAAAACTTTCATTACGTTTGGGTCTTGTGAAGTCAGCAGATATGTATGCAGTTATACGACTGCAGAGCTATACAAGTAATCAATTTCAAGGAGGCCCATACCTCCTTCAGAATGGGGAATATATAGTCTTGGTATACATTGATTTTTATAAATCATTTGATGAGCATGAAGCATCCTTCTTGTTTTCCTGTCCAACCAATCCAACACAGTTTGGGGCCAGTTAGTAACTCCAAAACTGTAAGTTAGTACAGGAAGAACAAATTGGTTTATAGCTTGGACTTTCTTCCTAGATGTCAACACTGTTTTCAGGATTAATTTTAGTCTTCTAAAATATTCCTTACTAAGTTTTATTCGCATTTATTAATATTTTATTGATCCTTCATCAGTTCCCAGTACTGATGGAGGTAGTATTAAAGCACAACTACATTCATTTCGAAGGGCAGTATTACAAACAAGTTAAGGGTGTGGCAATGGGGGTGGCGTGTGCCCCCATTTTTGCCAATTTGGTTATGTCCTTCTGGGAACAGGAGTACCTGATTAAAAGTCCCTTCATGGCACAAATAGTACATTACACTAGGTTCCTGGATGACCTTTTCCTGATTTGGAAGGGAACGGAGGCCAGTTTAAAAGAACTTATGTGGTACATCAATAATATAGTGCATTTTTTGAAATTTACTTTTGAATATAATAAGGTCAGAATCAACTATCTGGATGTTGATTTGGAATTGGATCAGGTGAATAAAAGGTTTGTAAGTAGGATTTACAGAAAACCAACCTTCTCCAATTCCTACTTAGATTATAGTAGTTGGCACCCGCACCATTAAAAGAAGTCCGTAGTTAAGGGGCAAATAGTGCAGGCTGCCAGAATGGTCAGTTTACAGGAAGAGTTCCTTAGTGAATTGGAATTCATTATGCAAATGTTGAAGCAGAGAGGGTATCCAAATGCTTTATTGTGTGATGTTAACATTGAAGTTAAGAGAAAATGTGAACAAGGTATATACAAGCCCATTTTGGGGAATGGAATTTGTGGACCTCAGGGTGGGGCAATGGATAAATCCAACACCAGCATGTGTTTAATCACTTACAATGGTGTGGCAAATGCAGTTCTTGACATTGTCAAAATCAATTGGGAAATATTGCAGTCTGATGCAAATGTTGCACAAAAAGTGGGAAAGGTTCCCAGATTTGTATTTAGGAAAGATAGATCCTTCAAAAACATTTTAAAGAGGGGGACAGGGTATGACACATGTACTAGGAGAATTGGGAATTATAAATGTAATACATGTGTATACTGTTCAATTATTCTCGAAACAGGTGAAAATGTTTAAGTAAATGGTAAGGCTATTTACATCAAGGGGCATTTTAACTGTACTAGTAGTAGTGTGATTTATGTGGAAAAATGTCAACATATTTTATGTGGGCAAAACCTGTAGAAAATTTAAAGTTAGAATTGGAGAGCATCTAGGGGACATGAAAAACAAAAGAGTCACCAGTGTCCTCTATAGGCATTTGCAAGAATGTCAAGGACACCAGTTTAAGTTTTCAGTGATTCAACAACTATTAAAGGATGAACAGGGTAGAATTGTGGATGTGCACCTAGATGTACTGGAACTGAGGTGGCAATTGTTTTTAAATGCGTCTCAGTATCCAGGCATCAATGAGATGATTTACATTTTAGGGTAATGAATTTAGAATATCATTATTATTACAATTTTCTTTTTAAATTCATGGCATTGTATTTATAGAAGCATGTAATTCTTAAAGCTCTAGGTATTTATATGATATGTTTTTTACAGTATCTATATATTTTTTACCATTTTTTTATCTGAATGTACAATTGTTTTTGTATAATTGTTTAAACTGCTTTAATTGTTTAATTGGGGGTGGGTTTATAAGTGGCTGGGTGTGTTTTTTGGCTCATTGTTCTGAAGAAGTCCCTTGAGTGGGGAAGAAAGTGCTAAACTTGGAATAAAGTAAGGATTTGTGCCATTGTGGTTTTCTGTTCTTTGCTGGTGATTGGATTACTTGTTTTTTGCATTTTATTCATTTATTAGATGTTTATAGAATTGTTTCTGATAAAGAAATTATAGTTGCTCCATATATCAAAATTACATTGTGTAGTTCTCTAGCTGCAACCTAGGAGAATTTAACATATGCATCTAAGGAAAGAATGTTAATAGTAGCTTGTTTGTAGCACAGCTGGACTGGCAAAAGGAATGAAGTGGCATATGAACTTCATTGTTTATGGAGGTTATATTTGTAAGTTTTGTTTAACAGTGGCAGATGACAATAAGATTGTTGGCATTTGCAAAAAATGGAGGAGTTGGTTCAGCATTTTTTTTTAATTTCTCCAAGTCTTTTGGGTTTCTAATACCATGATGGGAGTGGATCCCATTCCAAAGTCAAAGTATGATTTAAAGTTCATGAAATTAGTATTGTTTCAATCTTTGATGTTAGCCAGAAGTGCAGTTCGCAGCATCTGCACTGTAACCAGAACTGACTCCTTTTGCAGTTCATACGAAGTTACATTTATCAGTAACATCTTTAAGTATGATTGTAAATTCTTTTTTATAAGACCTGCTGCTCTGACTACTACTGGAACAGTCTTGGTATTCTTCTTCAACATTGCCCTCATTTCTGCATGCAGATCCTGGTATTTTATGACTTTGAGCCTTTGTATGTAAGACACTGTAGTCACCAGGTGTAGCAAATTCAATGATCAATGCTAGTTTTGTCTTCTTTTTATGGACTACTATGTCTGCATTTTTTGAACTGTTGGCAATGGGTGATCCCATGTGATATAAACTTTATCATTTTCTATAATGCTTTGTGGCGCCTGTTTCCAGTGTTTTTCAGCTCTTTCAATATTATAATGTTTGCGTAATCCCCAGTGCAACAGGCTTGCCACATTATTATGCCTTTCAGTATACAGTTCTTCTGCCATTAGTATGTCGCAACTAGCAACAAGATGTGCAACTGTATCCATTTCTATTTTACAGAACCTGCATTTATCTGATGTCCTTCAAGGATGCATCTGCAGTCATAACATATGGGTTGTCCTGCCTCAGGCAGCCCTTCGGTCAGCCGGATTCCAAAGTCTGGGTCTGGCCTCGGCTGATGTCGCACTTCACCCGACGTCATAGCTCCTGGGGTATAAAGGCATCAGCCGATGCCATTTTCCTCAGTCTTTCTTGCCGCGCGATGCCCGAAGCAGAAGCTGTTCGCAAGTGCCGGTCGGTCAGATCCAGAGATTTCAACTACCGAAGACTTCTAAAAAAGCTAAGTACCCTGTTGGGGACTCTTTCTTGCCTCAGCCGATGTCAGACAAAGTAAATAATTGTTTAACTTGTGGGAAACAAATACCTCATAAGGATTTCCACTCTTACTGCCTTCCTTGCTTAGGCCCAGACCACGACGTATCAAAGCTTGTTTAGCCTGTGCTTCCTTCAACCGACGGACACTTGGACGTCGGTCGGAGTTTGCAGAAGAGTTTTTTGGCTCCGCTTTTGCATATAAAATGCCGTCGGAGACTCCGACTACACATTTAGCTAAAAACCGCAAGGAAAAGGACTGACACTCGCGGCCCGCGGTTTCGGCTGAAACCACGGTTAGGCCTACCGAGAGTGTCTCGGTTTGGGCTGAAACCGAGACCTTGGTTCTCCCTTCGGCCGAAAGCATGCCTCCGACAACCGAGGCCACACAGGCCATGGCTGAGTTGTCTACAGAAATTCCTACTGAAGAAGCAGGCACACAAGATTTGTCCGACACCGAATGCCCGTTGGACATCTCTACTCCTGCACGTGGGGCAGCTAGACCCCCTGCTTCTATGTCTATCAAGGCCTTTTCCAGGGCTAAAGCAGCCAAACTTTCCAAGGCCTTACCCACCAAAGATCCCTCTCACAGGCCTACCTCAAGTTCTCAGATTCTCAGCCTTGCTGAGGACCTTATATCTCTGATCAGGGGATCCCAACCTCACCCAGACAGGGCCTCACAACCCCCTCCTGAAAAGAGGCCTAGGACTGAACCCCCTGAACCTCTCTCCTCTGACTATTCCTCGGATGGTTCAGATTTGTCTGACCATCAGGAAGGCCCATACTCACCTTATGAGGATTCTGATGCAGAAGACTCCATTCCTTCTGCCTCTCCTCCAGAAGAATTTTCATTTGGGGAAACCCTACACTCTGAGAGAACACTTCCAATGGCAGGGTCAGGATTTTTCTGATTCTAGGAAAAGGCTAAGGACTTTTTTACACTTACCACAGCATAGGCCTTTAGCCATACCACCTGTACTATCAGTTGTTGATGATGCATACAATGATGCCAGTACTGCCCCTGATTCTCTTCCCCCGGCCCCTGCCAAACCTGACAGATACTACAGGGTCCCGGATTCTCACTTCCACTTATATAAGGCCCATGCTGCAGACCCAGAAACCATTTCTCAGGGCCCTAAAGGTGTTGCAGCTGCCTCTGCCAAAAACCCCCTACCCTCTGAAAGAGAATCTAGAGCATTAGAGAGATGGGGTAAAAAGGTTTATACTTCTGCTACTCTTTCTGCCAGGGCTTTAAACTGTCAATTTCACATGATACAGTACCAGGAATTTTTGTTAGATCAGCTGAATAAAAAGCTGGCTTCTCCTGAACCTTTAGACCGTAAGTCCCTTCAGGATTTGGTACACAACTCTCAGCAGGTCAGTAATCATTTCTTGAAATGTGGCTATGATGCACTGGAGGCTTCATTTAGATCAGCTATGACTGGAGCAGTGATTCGAAGGCATGCCTGGCTAAAAGAACAATCCTTGCCAGACCATGTTAAGTCTAAACTCCTAGATGCCCCTATGGAGAAACAAAGTTTATTTGGCTCCCCTGCACAGGAGGTTCTAAAGAAAGTTGAAGAAAAAGCTAAATCTGTCCAAACTGTCAAGGATTTTCTGCAGGTCCAACCTCCGAGGTTCAGCAGAAATTGGCCTTCAAAGAATTGGTCCTTTCCAGACACCTCTAGAGCACAGAGAGGCAGAAATAGACCCCCAAGAGGCAGAGGTCAATCAAGGGGTGCCTACAGGGGTCATCAGTGGCAACCTGCCAACCAGAGAAGTGCCGCCACAGCTGCGACTGCAACCACTTCCACAGGACAGACACAATGACTTGGCTGTGATTCCGCCTACCAGGGAACAACTGGAAGCACCCTTGGGTGGAAAGCTAGCTTTATTTTCAAAAAACTGGCATTGCATTACAGGAGACAAATGGACTTTACAAACAATAGACAAGGGCTACAGGTTTCACTTCCACACTCTACCAAAAAAGAGGGGAATGCCAAACCTTCCACCAAGCCAGAAATCAGAGGCTCTAAAACAAATCATCAGCTTACTAAGGATGAGAGCAATAGAAAAGGTACCATCTATGAAACAAGGCCAAGGATTTTACTCCAGACTATTCCTTGTACCAAGAAAAGAAAATCAATGGAGGCCTATTCTCGACTTGTCCGCACTGAACACATGTCTCATTGTTCCAAAATTCAAAATGCTGACCCTACAGCAACTTCTTCCCATGTTGGGCAAGGAGTCTTGGCTGGTGACTCTAGATCTCAAGGAGGCATACCTGCACGTCCCTATACGACCAGATTGCAGAAGACACCTCAGATTTCTTGCAGGATCAGAGCATTATCAATTCTCAGCATTGCTCTTTGGCTTATCTACTGCGCCCAGAGTATTCACAAAATGCCTGGCATCAGTAATTGCTCATTGCAGACTTCAGGGAATTCAAATCTACCCATACCTGGACGACTGCCTAATACAAGCAGACAACAAGACAAAATTAATAAAGGATTTGGCCAATGTCATACAACTGCTGCAAGCCTTGGGATACACAGTCAACATACAAAAGTCAAGACTAGTGCCATCCCAAAGGATAACATTTTTGGGTGCAGAACTGGACACAATAACTCAGATGGCTTTTCTCACAGAGGAAAAACAAAAGCAACTACCAGTCTATTTCATGGCATTAACAAGACAAACTCAGCTTACTGCAAGGAAAGTCCTGCAGGCCCTGGGTTACATGGCATCCTGCATAATCTTGATCCCACATGCCAGGCTGCATATGAGGAAGTTACAGTGGTACCTAAGGAATGTATGGTCTCAACACAAACACAGTCTAGAAGCCCTGATACCAATCATTCCATGCCTGAAAAAAGAATTCCTGTGGTGGGCTCAGGCCTGTCAGATAAACAGAGGATTGCCTTTCCACAAACCACATCCAAGGCAGACCATCACTACGGACGCCTCAGACCTAGGCTGGGGGGCACACATGGAAGACAAGTGCATCCAAGGCCTATGGTCCCAAGACCAGCTGAATCTACACATAAATCTAAATGAGATGCTGGCAGTGAAGCATGCAATCGAGGCATTCAGACCATTCCTCCAGCAAGGACACCTGCTGATAAGGACGGACAATACCACAGTCATGTGGTACATCAACAAACAGGGAGGTACACATTCATACCCTCTATGCCGGATGGCAATGGACCTGTGGAACTTGGGCCTGAATCTCAACATCCAACTGCAGGCCAGATTTGTACCAGGGAAAGAGAATTCACTAGCAGACAGCTTAAGCAGAACTACCACGGATGCTCACGAATGGATGCTGCATCCAGATATCTTCAAAACCATAACAAAGAAATGGGGAATGCCAGAGCTAGACCTGTTCGCCTCCCCACTCAACCACCAACTGAAAAAATTCTGCTCAAGAGTATACCACCCACTTGCCTGGAGGGTGGACTCCCTTTCTTTCAGCTGGAAGGCCCTGACAGTATATGCCTTCCCACCTCTCCCTTTGATGTACAAAGTTCTACTGAAGATCAGACAGGAACAGCCAAAGGTAATTCTGATAGCTCCAGACTGGCCAAGGCAACATTGGTACCTGCTACTGAGAAGCATGTCTCGGATGCACTCATGGCCTCTACCTCTATGTCCTTTGCTTCTAACACAGAACAACTACAAGACCCTGCATCCAAACTTAAAAACGCTGCAGCTAACTGCTTGGAAAATTGCATAAAACAGAACCAACCTGATTTATCTCAGAGGGTTAAGGACATTATCCTGGAGGCTCGCAGACCCTCCACAAGGAAAACATATTCAGCCAAATGGAAAAGATTCCTCATGTGGAGTGCAGAAAAGGGAGAAAATGTCACACTGGCAAACCTAGCACACATCCTGGAAAACATATTCAGCCAAATGGAAAAGATTCCTCATGTGGAGTGCAGAAAAGGGAGAAAATGTCACACTGGCAAACCTAGCACACATCCTGGAATACTTAGCAGAACTGTTCCACAGTGGCCTGTCCTATTCTTCCATTAAGATTCATGCATCAGCAATTTCAGCAGAGTACAACATGGATCCTCCTGTCTTCTCTCATCCTCTCCTCAGACAATTTTTGAGAGGGATCAAAAATGTAAAACCTCCAAGGAAACCACCTCTGCCTGCATGGGATCTCAATTTTGTGCTAGAGAAATTAACACTCCCACCTTTTGAACCAGCAGCAACAGCAGACTTACAGTTTTTATCTTGGAAAACTGCCTTCCTGCTAGCAATCACTTCAGCAAGAAGGGTATCTGAGTTACAGGCATTAATGGCAGTGCAGCCTTTCCTTATCTTCCACCAGGATAGAGTGTCTCTGAGAACCAATCCTACTTTTATGCCTAAGGTGGTATCCAGGGTATCCTTGAACCAAGCTATTCATTTACCTACATTCTTCCCCAACCCACAGAACAGGGGGGAAAAACTACTACACACCTTGGATGTACACAGACAACTATGCTACTATCTGGACAGAACTAAGGTCAGCAGAAAAACTGACCAGCTTTTGGTAGCATATGCAACAGGAGTGCAAGGAAAAGCAATTTCAAAACAGACAATCTCAAAATGGATAGGAAATTGCATTTGATTCTGCTACTCATTTCATGGAAAGACATCTCCTGAAAATATCAGGCCTCACTCCACAAGAGCTACAGCCACCACTACAGCTTTCCTACGAGGAGTGGCTACCAAAGACATTTTAGAAGCTGCTACTTGGAGCTCCGTGCATACATTTGCCAAGCATTATAATCTTCCTTTATACTCCAGATCCCGAGCAGGTTTTGCAACTGCTGTTTTACAAGGGATCTTAACTACACCATCATTATCTTAGTGCCTTCTCCCCCAGTTTGGCTATGGTACTCTACCCATATGTTATGACTGCAGATGCATCCTTGAAGGACATAGTACAGTTTTGTACCTACCATAAATGTAGATGTCCGATAGGTATGCATCTGCAGTCAGGATTACCCACCCTCCTACCCCTCTGTGGTATTCCTAGGGTACTTACCCCTCTTTTAGCTAGCTGGGGGAATCTATTATGGTGTATTTGTTTGTATGTATATATGTATATATATATATATTTTTTGCTTTCTACTGTTTGGAATTTTCTACATTTATCCAAATTTAGCCTTCCTAGAGGGCACCTGGCATCTGGGGCAAGAAACACTGAGGAAAATGGCGTCGGCTGATGCCTTTATACCCCAGGAGCTAAGACGTCGGGTGAAGTGCGACATCAGCCGAGGCCAGACCCAGACTTTGGAATCTGGCCGACCGAAGGGCTGCCTGAGGCAGGACAACCCATATGTTATGACTGCAGATGCATACCTATCGGACATCTACATTTATGGTAGGTACAAAACTGTACTTTTCTCCCACATATTCAATGGACTTTGTAATCCGACGTGTACGTATACCACTATCTTGGGCTTCCAATATTAACCTTTTGTCTTTAGGTTTAAATTCACCTCTCCTTAACCATTCCTGTGTTCAGTCCTGATCAACATGAGGTTGTTCCAGTAATTTTCTATACTTAGTTGTATTTGTGCAGTTTACACATTTCTTGCCTTCTCTTTTTTTTTTTGTTTTTTGGCACATTCAGTTGCTGCCTGATTTTTATTTCCCTCTTTGATTTCCATTCCCGTTTGACACCGATACATACCTGCTAAACTAAGCAGGGAAGTCATCTTAGACTTAGTCTCCTTATTTTTTAAAACTTTCATTACGTTTGGGTCTTGTGAGTTAAGCAGATATGTATGCAGTTCTACGACTGCAGAGCTATACAAGTAATCAATTTCAAGGAGGCCCATACCTCCTTCAGAATGGGGAATATATAGTCTTGGTATACATTGATTTTTATAAATCATTTGTTGAGCATGAAGCATCCTTCTTGTTTTCCTGTCCAACCGATCCAACACCGTTTGGGGTCAGTCAGTAACTCCAAAACTGTAAGCTAGTACAGGAAGAACAAATTGGTTTATAGCTTGGACTTTCTTCCTAGATGTCAACACTGTTTTCAGTATTAATTTTAGTCTTCTAAAATATTCCTTACTAAGTTTTATTTGCATTTGTTCATGTTTTATTGTTAATCCTTCACCAATTCCCAAATATTTATACACTCCCTCTTGCTCAATTCTCTTATATCACATTTCTGTCTCAGACTGACGTTTTCTTGGTTTTGCAGCTTTCCTGCTTTAAAGGTTGCTCTTGTACATTTATCAAGACCAAATGACATTCTTATATCATCTGAAAAATGTCTGACCACTTGCAGTTGTGCTTTCAGTTTTTCATCTGATAAACTAAACAGCTTTAAATCAACCACAAAAAGAAAATGAGAAGTCTTTACACTTTGTTGTTTTCTGGAACCAAACTGTAGCCATGACCTAATCTTTTAAGTAAACAGCTTAATGGGTTAAAGGCAAGACAAAAAAGTAATGTTGACAGAGCCACCTTGGGATATCCCCCTTTGGATTTTTATCCTTGGAATAATAATTTGTCCTTTATCATGGCTTAACTGCAAAATGGTTTGCCCTTGTTTCATGGTCTCTGTAATGTATTCGATCAGTATAGGGCATATCTTATATATTTTTAAGCCCTCTTTTATCCATGAATGAGTGATACTATCAAATGCTTTTTTGTAGTCTATCCATGCAATACTTAGGATCTTCCCCCTTTTATAGTTCTTCATTATGACTTTATTTAACAACAAAAGGTCTTTTGTTCCATATGACTTTCTTTTGTTACCCTTTTGTTCTATTGCCCTGATTGAGTTTTCTTCTAAATGACTATAAACTCTGTCAGCATCAATTCCAGTGTATAGTTTATATGTCGTTGGAAGGCAAGTTATTGATCTGTAGTTTTTAGGATAGCTTGTAGGTTCATTCTTAAGTAGGAGTATTGTTTTTCCTGTTGTTAACCAGGTTGGTGTTTGTTCAGGGAGCGCATATAAATTGTTCTTACTCATGGCCTTGTTGAAGTAGTTGGTTTACTGAATGACTGCAGCAGTGGACTAGCAGAGGAAACCTCAGATGTCTGGGGGATACTACAAAGTAGTGTACTGTGCAGGAATGCATGTTTCATATAATTTCTAGGTTGAGGTTGGGGAACCCACCAGGTGTTTGTTCCAGAGGCAGGATCATCTGAGGTCTTACATCACCTACAGTAACGAGGGATGGTCTCACAATATGTCCATATGCATGCCGCAGAGAATTGTTAGCTGAGCATTTGGGGGAGGTAGGAGTTAAATGATGGAACTGTCCCACCAAAGACGATAGTACTGCTCTCACTGCTCATGTTTTACCCCAAAGGGACCAAATGGGTTATAGGGTATCTTCCCCATGTGAAACTAACAGAACCAGTGTTGTCTATTTTCATCCGATTCAATGTTTTCATCTGATCTCACCTCTGCACCAAATTTGAAGCTTCCATGGTTCCAGGGCTCTGACTCTTCCCCCATCCACAATTCTTAGAACTTGAATCCAGTACTACAGATCTTGTTTGCCACCTGAAGACTTTAGATGGGTTTTTTGAGGACTTTTGTGTCCTATGCATTTTTCAGCTGGGATTCTGTGCAAAAAAGTTTTAATACCTTCCCCCTTACGCTTCCTCTACTGAGAGAATCTCTATCTCTCTTGTTTCATTTTCTTTATGTTAGGTTATTTGTAGTATAGAGTTTGATGTTTGTATAGATTAAGTCTGTTAAAATTGGTAGATAGTTTGTAGGGTTTGTTATTAATCTTTTTGACAGTAAGTTAAGAATAGTGTTTGCAGTGCTTGTAGATTAGCTTTAATGTAATATTTTGCTGTGTTTTTCTGTAGGTAAGATGGACCTTGTATTTTTCCGTCATTATGTCAGAGTCCCAAGCCTTTTAATATGCTCGATGTGTGGGCATAAATGGCCCCCTCAGGACCCACACACTTTGTGTGTATTGTTTTGGTGCTGCCCATTTAGACATGGAGTCTTCATCATGCGCTTCCTTCAAGTGCTAGAGCTTTACAAGCTCATTGCAACAAGCCTGTGATGAGAGGTCTGCTCCCTCCACAGACAAGGTCCTTGGCTTCTGGGCCTTCCTCTTCTGCCTCCCCTGGTAAGAAACAAGACAGGACTAGGTCCTCTGAGAAGGCCTCAGACAAGGACAAGGAGAAAGACAAAAGTAAACAAAAGAAGAATGACAAATGTTCTCCTTCCACCAGTAAATGTTCATCAGATCCTTAAGTACTAGTCAGGCCATTACTTAAAATGGCTAAGAGGTCGGAACTGACAGCATCTTGGTCCTGTCCTTCCTCCCCTCTGCCTCAATTTTCACCGGAACAGGTGAGCCCGAGGTTATAGTCTCCAATCTTGCAAGCGAGGAGATACTCCAGGTCTTCTTCAGTGGCTTCATCTACCTGATCATCTTGGAACTTAACAGATTATGACAACAACAGGATGGTGAGAATGTTCTTGAGGACAAGAGCTCTCAACTTTTGCCAGTAGAATTTGGAACAAAGTAAAAAATAATTAAGGAAAAAGCCCCAAATTAGGGACTCATTTTACATTTTAGCACTATTATCTTAGACATTCTCAAAATTATTTCCAATTTTAGGAGGAATAGAACAAAATTTTGAGAAACATCGGGGGGTGTCCCTACAAAATAGGGACGGTTGTGAGGTCAGCAGATTCAGCTTGGGGCTCTCTCAGTACCATCCCCGGGGAATGTGCCGACTGTTGGCTACCCTGCCTCTCCACATCTTTCTCCTGTTACGTCCATCCCTTGACTCTGACAGTTTTGGGCCCCACTCATCCCAAAGCACCTTTTTCAGTGCCGACAGTTCCATCAATTTTGGTACTGACAGCTTCTCAATACCTCTCAATTCTGATACCATCAATTCAGCAGGGGACTGAGAGATGCAGCGTCAGTGCCGATTTCTGGGGGAATAGTTCGGCCCCAAGTTTCTTAGAGTTGTCTCTTCCCCTGGGTGGTTTGGCACTAGATATTGTAGATATGAGATCAGCTTCAGGGCTGAGAGTGCTAGGACTCAAGGTTTCTCTCTCTTCTTTGGATTTAGGGAGATCCTCGGTTCCCAGCGGCAGCTTCAGCCTTTGAGGTTGTTGAAAAGGCTTTGGGTTTACCCAGAGAGAGGATGCTTTCACTGAGTTTGTTTCCACCCAAACCCCAGCTAAATACTGTGACATCTTCATTTCATCCTGCCAGACAGGGAGTGTCAGCACCCCACTCTTCTGAAATGACTTGCTATTGTCATCTAATAGTCGGATGCTGAATCATCTGTCCCTCCAAAATAATCAGTTCACAAGAACCAGACGTGCAAACAAAAGCACATAGATTCCTCCCCAGAGTCTTTGAAGGAGGATACAGAGTTAGATGAAGGTAAGGGTTCAGCCAGATCCCCTTCAGAAGATGTCACCTTTGGTGAAATTCTCAAACTCTTGAAACAGAGAGAGGGATGATCTACCAACAGTCTCTTTCCAGATGAATCTGCATTTTTGGAATCCATAAGTTCTAGCTCAGCATCATCTTTGGTGGTAACACCCATTGATCCACTAGTTGACCTTATGGCAAAATGAGCTTGGAAGGACCCTGAAATGGTGGAGCCAATACCCAAGAAACTGGAGAGAATTTTGGCAGCTTCAAAATACAGGAAGCATTGATGTAAAGGTCCTCCACTGGATACCATGGTTGTAGCTACAGCCGCAAAATTGTCTGAAGAGAGTTCCATTGCCCATCCCTCTAACATGGACATTGGATAGGTTTGGGAAATGGACATAGCTAATCAGCAACCTTCGCACTGAGGTCACTGACCTATCTAGTGCATGTCATCAGATTTCAGAGGGACTTGACCAAAGAAATTTCTAAGTCTCTTTCTGGAGTTTTGCCTGCAGATGCCCAAAAGACTGTGGACTCCCAGCTATGAACTTTGCTGTCAACCTCTAATGTAGTCATGAATCTCATTTCTAATGCAGCTGATGGCTCAGCCAGAGCAGTAGGCACTGGTATTATGGTAACATAGCATACCTGGTTGCGTGTGTGTGATTTTGTGGAAGGCTTCAAGATGTCCTTCATTAGTGCCCCTTATGATGGGTTCACAATTTTTGGGCCCAAAGTGAACGACATGTTGACTAGGAGCCAGCAGGATGGTAAGACTCTGTCTGCAGGAGGCATTCATTTTTCCACACATCAAAGATCATACTCCAGGAATCAGAGAGCCGGAAAAAAGATGATGTTATATTGTCCCTATCTCACCTTCCTTCTTGCTGGTTGAGTTCAGAGATGATCCTTGGCTCCGACTCAGCTGTATTCTAAAGCTCAAGAACTTCCACTGGCTCGAGGCTAGACCCTATCGCAACATGCCTAGTAAGAGTTACCCAGATCTCATTTGCCGCTTGAAGCTTCGGGATTGCTGATGACTGGCTCAGGCTAAGTTGAATTGTTTTCTATAATATTTTCTTGTAAAATATTAGTTTTTGGTTGCACAGTTTTTTCCGTAGGTTAGTAGAATCTGTTGTGTGTCTATCCCTCTATCTATTGCCTGTTTAGTTGTTGTTTATTGTTGAGGCCGTCGTTTCCCCTTCTTTCAGGCCTACCAGCTTCCTCCTTCTAACTTACAAATCCATTTAAGTTAGAAGATTCTTCCTCCCCTTTCAGCCCGTTTTAGTTAGAGAAGGGAAATAAGGTAGAGCCCTGTATCAGGAGCTAGCCGTTTAAGTTAGAGACATCTCCTCAGCTGGAGGGGTTGTTGTTTTACTTAGAGACTCTCCCCCTTCCATTTTTCTTTCCCCTTTAAAAAATAAATAATTAAAAACTTTTTGCTGTCTGTTTTTTGACGTGTCTCTCTATATTTCTATTATACTATCTTGTTGTTGATCGCTGTTGCGTTGTCATGGTTTTAACTCTAGAGTCCTGCAGGAGCGTAAGAACAAGCTAATCTTGAGGGGTTTGTTGAAAAGGGAAGGGTCTCGGGCAGGAAAGTCTAACAAACCTCCCAAATTGACATCTTCGGCGACTCCGGTTTTGGAACCGTCGAAGGGTAAAGACAAACCGTCAAGTTCGTCAGATCCAATAGCTGTCGGGTCTGACAAGGCTTTATCTCCTTTGGTTCCATCAGTACCTTCAGAACCGTTTAGGAACCATAAAAGATGTAGGTCTCCCTGCTTGGAACTAGTGCATTCTGTGCCACAGTCCCTGCTTCTCCAGTCTGTAGTGGGCAGTAACCAATCATCCACCCATTCCTATCGATTATCCAGGAGCCTTTCAGATGATGATGTGGAGAGGGTGGTGAAGAGGCTTCTCAGGACACTGCCCTTGCAATAATTTTATCGAGCCCAGCCCATATGAAAGTGGAGCCGACTGTCCAACCTACCCTGTCATCGATTCCTCCTCTGACTTTCCTGAGCTTGGAGCCGGAGTACTTGGAGGTCATTGTGGTGGGACCATCTGATCCGAAAACCGTGGGTCTCTCAGGTCCGACATCTGCTCCAATCCCTTTGATACCACCTTCTCTCGAGGGATCTGGGGGCTGACGCGCCCTAGTCTGCTCGGGGGGAGAGCGAGATTAGACCCTTGGATCCTACTCTCCCACTCGGAGCTTCAGCGCAGGTGAGTTCGGCACCTACATTGGCTTTGAAGCCATCAGCCTCAGTTTGGAGGAGCTCTCCTAGCTCTTTGGGGTCGAAGGCAATTTTGGGCTGGGATCATGGTGCCTTCGAGGTGATGGAGTGTGCTATCCTCTCAGACCGCTCCACTCTCAGCTCCAGTTGCTTCTTCCCCTTCCAGGCCAGTGTCCTCCTCCCCAGTAGTAGGGAACCAATGCCCCAGGATGCTCCTTTGGATGACCCCCCCCTTCCGAAACCTCTCCAGAGCACCCCTCAAAGGAGGTCCCTCGGAAGAGGCCTTGCAAGAGGAAGCATTTGGACTCCCCTGAGTCCCTGACATCAGACACAGACTTGGAGGACTCAGAAGGGTCGCCACAGTCACCCTCTGAGGATGTCTCTTTTTCAGACATCCTAGAAATCCTCAAGCATAGGGGTGGCTGGAAATCCCTTTCCCCTTCTGAAGACGAGTCTGTGTACTTGGACTCATTCAGTTCCTGCCCCTCCACCTCTTGGGTGTCTCCGCCCTTCGACCCGCTGCTAGGGGTAGTAAGTCGAAAGGTGTGGAGTTCCCCAGAATCGATGGAACCAGTTCCATGGAGGCCCAATAAGTTTATCACTGCACTGGACGACAAACCTTTCCTGACTAAGGGCGAGCCAGTTGATGCTATGGTGGTTGCGGCAGCCACAAAGAAGGAATTAGCAGAAACTTCCATCTGTCTGTCTGCCAAACAAGGAGTCCCATACTGTGATCAGATATGAGAAGCGTGTCTTTTCTTCAGTGGCCTTTACCCTTAGGTCACTGAATTATTTATCCCATTTCACCTGTCTCCAGAGAGATCTCCTGAAAGTGCTAGGAGATACCCTACAGGATCCTACAGCTGCGGGAGCTGCAGACAGAGATGCTTCGCTGCTTGCGACCTTTCTTCTGTATTTAACTTCTCCATGTGGCTTATCTCCTATGCAGCGATGAAGCGAGCAGGACAGCAGGCCTAGGAGTCATCCTACAGAGACATTCCTGGATGCGCCTTTGTCAATTTGCGGAGTCCTTCAAGTCCTCCTTTATCAACGCTCTATTTTAAGGCTCATCATTGTGCGAGCCCAAGGTAAAAGAGACTCTCACCAGGTGCGAGCAAGATGACAAGACTCTCTGGTATGGGAGTACATATTTCTGCGCCTACTAGACCTTATCCCAAAGGTCAAAAAGGCGGGAAAATGTGGTTCCGGAAATCCCAGGGAGCTTCACCTGATGCATGAGGTGACTTTTCCCCCAGGGGCAGAGGGGGAATAATAATGGGAGACGACGCCTTCACAGCAGAGGGGGTCGGCAGAGTCAGGGCGACAGAGGTACGTTCCCTGGTAGGTCCTTCCAGCACCCCTGAAAGGAGGCCCACCTGTCCACATCTGAAGGCAGTCGGGGGCAGATTGCCACTGTACCCAGAAGCCTAGCAAAGTATCACAAAAGACACATCAGTACAATCAGTAATATCCAGGGGATACAGTATTCCTTTCTCCATGCCACCTCTCCCCAGAAAATAAAAATCCATCTCAGATGTGCCACCCAATCTAATGGAACAAGCAACCCTAGAAGTTCAAAGATTGCTAGAAAAACAAGTCATCCAAGAAGTCCCCGCAGACCAAATCGGATCCGGAACTTACTCAAGGTTCTTTATAGTTCCAAAGAAAACAGGGGACTGGAGGCCCATTCTGGATCTCAGCAGAGTCAACAAGTCTGTCAAGAAGACAAAGTTCCGGATGATGACACTGGAGTCCATACTTCCCTTTCTGGGAAAAGACAATTGGATGTGCTCTAACTATCTCCAGTATGCGTACTGCCATATCGAGATGGACAGGTGATCCAGGAGATTTCTATGCTTCCGGCTGGGAGCCAGTCACTACCAGTTCTGAGTTCTTCCCTTTGGTCTCACCACAGCCCCCAGGGTGTTCAACAAATGCATGGCAGTAGTCAGTCTAAGATTCCGCTTGTTTCCATATTTAGATGACTGGCTCCTTACCGCCACCACCTAGCATCGACTAAACGAGCAAGAGATACCATAATCCACCTTTGCTCACAGCGAGGCATCACTATAAACTACAAAAAGTCTGCCTTGTTGTGCTGTCAAAAGATTACATTTATAGGGGCAGATTTAGATACAAAAGACATGGTAACAAATTTGCCTCAGTAGAGGGCATCGACCCTTCAACACCAGGTTACAATCCTAATCGAGCGAAAAAAGATTCAAGCAAGATTTTTTTTTCAAAGTCCTGGCCTCAATGGTGGCAGCAATAACACTAGTTCCCTTGGCGAGCTTCCAGATGGGGATATTAAAGTGGCTTCTATTTGCTCAATGGTCATACAAGATCTACCCATGTCACACAAAATTCTCATAGGTTCATAGGTTTATACTAGGCTATCTGCCCTAAGGCATTTATAAGCCTAGCCCAAATTTCTGTGGCTTACGCCACCCCTTATATGAAAAAATACTGTGCCCATTAGTTTGTTGTGCCTCTGTCCAACAGTGACACAGAGATGATTCCCGGGGTAAACCTACGATCTCCCATCCACAGGTCAAGATTTCTCTTGAACAGAGCCAGCGAGGTGCTCTGCCTCACATGGACCGGGATTTTATTCCACAGCATAGGGAGTCTCTGAGTGATAAATCTATCTCTCCAGCACGTCCTATGTATATCCGTGCTAAGGTTTAAGTCACTTGCTCTAGTGGTTTTGGTGGATTTGGATTTTTTGAGGTGGAGCATGTCCATTAATTCCGGGTTGGACATGGCCTTGTATGTCAGGCACATGTCACCTCTGAGCAGACGGTATGCGACTGAATAGAGCTGGAGTTTCTTCAATCTGGCAGCATATGACAGATTTTGGAGTCCCTTTATCCTTTTGGTGAGGAACTTTTGGGGTCTCTCCAATTGCTGCAGATGTCAGGTGAGATACATCCCGAATGGGGCATTGTACTCGATCATTGGTCTGATAAGTGAAGAGTACAGGGGAACAATGACCTCACTAGATCTGGATGTGAATCCTTTCATGATCAGGTGGGCAATGTAGAAGGTCTTTCTAACCACTTTAGCAACGTGAGTGTCAAAAGAAAGGCCACTGTCAACCTGGGTCCCCAGGTCCCTGATAACCTCTTCTGTGCTTAGTGGATTGCCACCTATATGGTAGCTTGGGGTTACCTTGTTTTTCCCGAAGGGTATGACTATACATTTTTTGGCGTTTAACTTCAGGCCATGGCTGTGGCACCAGCTATCTGTTTCCGTGAGTCCCTTCTGAAGGATATTCGTGTCCGATGCACTTTCCACTATGGCGCCCAGTTTGCAGTCGTCTGCAAACTTTGTCAGCCAAAGTCCTCCCATGTTGGCCTGTACTTCTGAGAAGTAGATGCCGAACAATAGGGGGCCAAGGACCGAGCCCTGTGGGACACCACTTGTGACCGGCTTGGAGTCTGACATAGCGCCAGCAACTCTAACCCTGTGGGTTCTGTCCTTAAGCCAGTTTGCAACCCATCTTGTGACATATGGGTTTACATTTAAGCTGATAAGTTTTTCTACAATACCCGAGTGGGGTATTGTGTCGAAAGCCTTTGCAAGGTCAAGGTAGGCTGTATGGACTGCCTTTCCCTCATCAATGGCCTTGGTGACTGTTTCAAAGAAGTCGACCAAGTTCAAAAGGCATGATCTTCCCTTGACGAAGCCAAACTGGGTCGGGTCCAATGTCTGCAAGTCCCCTGTATCTTTGTTTATGAGCTCCATTATGATCCTCTCCATAGCTTTGCAGACTAGACTTGTTAAGCTTATGGGGTGGTAATTACCAGGGTCCATAGAGGCACCGCCTTTGTGGAGTGGGACCACAGTTGCCGTACGCCACTCCTTGGGCACGTATCCTGTGGTAAGGCTGAGATTAAACAGCTGCCTTATGTGCGGGTTTAATTCCTCATTTAGCTCATGTAGCACATAGCCGGGGACACCATCCGGTCCCATTGATGCTGTGTTTTTAGCTTTAGAGAGAGCAGCTTTCACCTGCGCATTTGAGATGTCTGGGAGGCTACACTCGCTGGGATAGTTATCTCTCCTTTAGGGGAGGGGGGTGAAGTTTGCACTGAACCTGTCTGCCAGTATGTTGGCAATGTCTGTGGGTTCAGTGATTTTTGTATCATTTTGGACTAATTCTGAGCATATCTGGGAGTTTCCACCCAGGTTCCTAACATAGCTGAAAAAGGCCTTATGATTGTCCTTTGAATCCATGGCAATTTTTCTCTCAAAATTGGCCTTAGTTGATTTTATGAGTGCTCGTATTTTTTTACTAATAATGATCAGGGGTGACTTCCCTTTTATGGATTTTGTTCTATCATGTAATAGCTTTCTCCTCTTATTGTAAAGTTTGTTAATGGCTGGGGTCCCCCAGACTGGACGTTTGCCCTTTGTGGAAAGAGTCTTGGTTTTATTTGGGATTGCCTGATCCATGCAGTCCTGGAGGTGTTCATAGAAGGCATTTGTAAGGGCTTCCGCAGCTTGGGTTGTGGTTTCCACTGGCTCGGGCCTTGAAGGATACCACACCAGTCTTGAGTAGTGTGAAGTTTGCTTTAGAGAAGTTCTTCACTGTGGTTTTTTTTTTGTTTGGGGTGGGGGCGGGATGTGGATTTCCAGTGAGATTAGTTTATGATCAGATCTCACCAATGAGGGATATACTTCCGGTGTGGAGCATTTTGTCCCCATGTTTGTGATAATGAGATCTAGTATATTTTCTCCTCTCGTGGGAACAGTGACTAGCTGTTCCATGGCATTTGAATTTATGAACTCCAGGAACCGTTGGGCTAGAAAGTTAGGGCTTGAGTAATGTTCCCAGTCTATATTCGGGTAGTTGAAGTCACCCAATATGATGGTGTTTGGAATTACATTTTATACCCTCCAGTGTCTTCAGGAAGGCTGTGTGGGGTTCCTGAGTTTGAGAGGGTGGCCTGTAGCATGCTACAATTTGTAGAGCAGTTTTGCCTATGGTTAGTTGCACCTGGATGGTTTCCGAAGCTTCGTGCGTTGCCACCAACCTGGAGGTGTGGGTATCCTTTATGAATATGGATACACCCCCTCCTTTTGTGGTGTGGTCCGGGTTTTGGGGCCGGAACGCATGATATGAAGTAAAACCTAATAGTGCCGGGGTGCTCTCAGGAGCCTTGAACCAGGTTTCAGTTACAGCACAGACATCGATGTTCTCCATACTGAGAAGGGCCTCGAGTGCATGCATTTTGAGATTTAGACTTCTGGCATTGAGCAGCATTACCCTCAGTTTCTTCCCATTTTTCTTTTCTAGGGTGGTAGGTTTAGAATTTGAGCCTTGCCTAAAAAAGGCACTATGGGGGTGGCAAGAGCCTTAGCCAATGTCTGGAATCCCAGGGGTGACAGATGCAAGCCGTCCCTTACGAAGCAGCGTGGCTTGTCAAGCATGTCATCCCAGGCAGACAGACACTGGATCCCCTTTGAATGACACCAGACATTAAGCCAGTTGTTAAAGCTGATCATCTTGTCTCTATATTGTGGCATCATTCTTGGTGAAGGAAGGATACTGCTCAGGGTCAGGGTCATACCTGCCTGGGCTACATAATCAGAGAGCTCCTCTGTCTCTTTTCATGTAGTCCAGGGAGGTACATCTCAGGTCGTTCACACCAGCATGGACAATGACTGTGTCATATTTGTACTTGCCGTGGAGTGACCCGAGTGCTTGTGTTATGTGGCGGATTCTAGCGCCCGATAGGCAGCTTACTGTGACCCTCTCCTTGTCCAGCCTGGTGAGTGGGACGTCAGTGTGTCTGACTATGGAGTCACCTATGACAAGTATGTTTGGTGTTGTATTTGGCCTTAAGGGCTGTGACTGCTTTGCACACTGCTTTTGTGGTTTATGTGTTGCTTGTGGGGTGTCTTGAGGTAGTAGTTGTTTGGGTGTCTGCTTTGGAGGCCTCTGCTGTTTAGGTAAATTTTTACTCAGAGCTTCCGAGTATGTCTTTGTGTGTTTATGTGTTTGATTCAGTGGTGTGGTAGCATTATGTGAGGCTGGTTTTGTGGTGTGTGTAGTTGCCTTCTCCTCCTGTCTGGTCTTGCCAGTCCTGAGTTGAGAGAGCTCAGCCTCCAGTTTGGCTAAATAGCTGCATCTCTGGCAAGTATTTGTGTTATGTGGGAGGAGGAGAGGGTTGTCTGTGTACATGAGGCAGTTATAACATTGCCTCAAGATTCCCAGATTCACCAGCTGGACCGGAGAGGAGATTGACAACTGACCTTTGGACATGCTAGAATAATATTGAGAATTCCTTAATAATTGAAAACAAGGGCCAGTGGGGAGTGAGGGTGTAGTGCTTTTAATTTTAGTGCTGACTTATATAATTGCTTTAGTGAGCAAGTGCCAGGTAACTTGAGTGCAATGTGTTACAAGTAACTAAATGCAAAACAACAAACAGTAACTTTCTTTCAAGTGAAACAAGGAAATAAGTACAGTAAGCAATGCAGATATCACTAGTGATCCACAGAAGCTGAGAAGCGCGTATTAGGTGGAATTAGCTTCCAGGGAAATAACAAGCAAACAAACAACAAGCATATAAACAAAGCTAGATTCAGCAGGCCTGGATCTAGTCTATGCTAGAGCAAACAAGGTGTACCAATTTCAGTAAGATACAGTTCAAATATTCAGGCACTATAAACCTTTAACCAGAAATTCCCAGCTCAGAAGGGCAGAGTCCAGCCTCTTCTCCCACAAGAGTGCAGACCACAAACCTTCTTAATATAAAATAACTGGCCTGAAGCCCAAGTGCCTAAACCAGAACTAATACACTTGGACACTGGGCTCTCAATCAGCAGTTCCCAACTTAGAAGGATGAAAGCTACCTGTCCTGCCACCACAGTGCTTGCCACAAACCTTCCTAATGTAAAACAACTGGTCTGAAGCCCAAGTGCTTAATCCATAAGACTTAGAATGATAGCTACACTTTAATCAAGTTACAACCAAGCAGTAATAAATACAATTGAATACTTTAGAGAATGTCTGGATTAGTGCTCAAGTTACACAAACATTCTCATCATGGAGACTTGCAAGAAGGACCTAAAATGGTGGCTTCAGTCTACGCATCCTCCCCCAACCAGTAGCCACAGTGACCATGGATGCTTCCCAGATAGGGTGGGGGGGCATTATCTGGGACAGACTGTTCAAGGGACTTGGCAACAACACGAGTACCACTTGCACATCAACATCCTAGAGATGAGACCAGTGCTCCTGGCATTGCAGGCACTACAGGCTGTCTACTTATGGGAGTGATCGCATTTCAAATGGACAACATGTCAGTAGTGTTGTACATCAACAAGCAAGGTGGAACCAGATCCTACCCCTTGTGTCAAGAGGCTGTAAGAGCATGGCAGTGGGCAATGTCTTACCAACACTTTCTGATTGTGATGCACATTTGGGGAAATCCAACGTGATAGCAGACAAGCTAAGTAGGGCTATCCTTATGCCTCACAAGTGGTCCCTGAAGCAGGATATTATGAACAAAAGTTTACGCAAGTGGGGCCATCCTTGCCGTGACCTTTTTGCCACCTCCATCAATACCAAATCCATCAGCTATTTTGCCCTAGTCCCCCCACCGGGACAGTCACCTAGGGATGCACTTGTTCACAATTGGCCCCCAGGACTTCTTTATGCTTTCCCCCGTTCCCTCTAATACCCAAGGTTCTTCAGAAAGCAAAATCATTGGGTTGCAAACTAATACTCATTGCTGCTTACTGGCCTCGTCAAATATGGTTCCCTTTTCTATGGCCCCCATCTCCAGGAGGAGCCTTGGATCCTGGACCCAGTTTCAGATCTTGTGGCTCATCATTTGGGTACGCTCCATCCTTCCACACAGACCCTCAAGCTGACATGTTGGTTCCTCCACTTCCCATCTTAGCCAGGCTTCCTGACATCTCCCCAGCAGTACAACACATTTTAATTTCCTCTGTTAATGAGAAAGCTTTATACTAGCAAATGGAAGTGATTCTCTTGTTGGGCAGCCAAAAATAGTATTGACCCTTTTACTGCACCCATTTCGAAGATCCTTGAATTTCTCACTGAAACCTTTAACCAAGGAGCAGCAGCAGCAGCAACTGTCCGAGTTCAGCTGGCTGCTATTTCCAACTTTCATGTGGGAGAAATGGGTTCCAGTGTTATGTCCCACAGGTTATGCAAAGCTTTCCTAAAAGGTACAATCCTCTTGAAACCTCCAATAAGAGAACCATCTTGGGATCTAGGTTTAGTCCTAGCTGCCTTGATTCTTCCTCCTTTTGAACTGGCTAATACTTCTTCTCTGAAATTCTTGACTTGGAAAACTATTTTCTTTACTGCCATTACCTCAGCTAGGAGGGTATCAGAATTACAAGCTCTATCCATTCATTCACCCTTACTTAATCCTTCAAAAAGATAGGGTTTCTCTCATAAACTCCGAAAATCTGACCAATTGTTTGTACCCTTTGCAGAAAACAAAGGTAACTTCAATCTCAAAAGTAACTTTATCAAAATGGCTTTCAGATGCCATCATTTACGTCTGTAATTCACAGAACAAGCAGCTGTCAGGAAAAATTCAAGGACACTCAACTTGGGCCTTGTCTACCTCTACTGTCTTTCAGGCCAGACAGCCTTCAGACTCAATTTGTGTGGCAGCTACGTGGGTTAATCCCCATACCTTCATCACTCATTACAAAGTAGATGTGGCCTCCCGGAACAGGGCATACTTTGGCTCCACAGTCCTGAAGAGTTTATTCCATTGAGCCACCCAAGAAGAAGGTACTGGGGACGCTGTCCCAACCAGCAAGAATGAAGGCAAGATAGGGACAACATAACATAAAGAAGTTATGTACTCACCATAACGTTTCATGTTTGTTGTCCTTGATCTCGCCTTCCTTCTTGCATCCCACCCTCCTTCCCCCTCCTAGAAGATCGAGAGGAATTATCCATCATTTGGCTACATAGGCTGTGATTCCCTTCCTGCCTTATGAGTTGGATAGATTGAGTACTTCTACTATATATATAAAATTTACATATATGTCTATTTATATTTGCATATTATAGTCTAGTGTTGTGGGTTATCACAAATGAGATCTGGGTAACTCTCACTAGGCATGTTAGGGTAGGGTCTAGCCTCAAGCCACTGGAAGCTCTTGAGCTTTAGAATGCGGCCGAGTCTGAGCCGAGGATCGGCTCCGAGCCCCACCACCAAGAAGGAAGGCGAGATCAAGGACAGAAAACAAGGAACGTTATGGTGAGTACATAACTTCTTTTTTTTCATAAGCCACAGAATTCTTACCAGGATTCTGCTGGTGATAAATGTCCACATGGCAGAGGTGGAGAGAAACGCAATGGGCATCACCCTAGAGGCAGAGGCTGACCTCGTAATCAGGGCTTCTGTGGTCCCTTTACCACAAGGCCCTATCAGCGTCCCCGAAAATTTGCCTGACTGCTGCACTGGAGGTAGTCAAACACTTATCTCTGCATCTCCAAGCCTGGCAAGATTTAACAAGGGACAATTGGGTGCTAAGCATAATTTCAAAGGCTATTCCATTCCCTTTTCTTGTCCTTCCATAAGGAAGAAAGTGATTCCTGATGTTCCACCAAGTCAGTGGGAACCACCAGTAGTAGAAATTTCAAAGCTGCTATAAAAGAGTCATCCAACTGGTCCCTAAAATGCATTAGAATTTGGAGTCTACTCAAGGTTCTTTTTACTTCCAAAAAAATGGGGAACCTAAGACCAATTTTGTATCTCAGCCTTCTCAACCAATTTGTAAAACAGGCAGAATTCCAGATGGTCACAATTCAGTCCATATTGCCTCTTCTGAGGTAGGATGATTGGATGTCCTTGATAGATCTCCAGGATGCATACTATCACATGAAAATAGGGAAGTAATCCAGGAGGTTTCTGCTTTTATGGCTGGGACCTAATCACTTCCAGCTCAGAGCCCTGCCTTCCAGCTTCACCACCACATCTCCCAGGATATTCATCAGGAAAATGGCAGTGGTAGGGCCACACTAGCACATGCTCAGGATCCAAGTCTTCTCCTGCCTAAACAACTGGCTCTAACTACTATTCCGGTACACCATCTTAAAGTTCTCCTCCAATGCATACAGAATCTTGGATCGCAGTGAATTTTCAAAAATGTCAGTTGCTTTCAATTCAAGAGATGGAATTTATCAGAAGACATGTCAGTACAACTCTGCAGATTGTCAGTCTTCACAATACAGAGTTTGCTGTTTACATCAAATGGCCACACATGTAATGCATCATTCCTACTGTCCAGCATGATTAATACTATGTCTATTAGGTCTAAATGCTTCCTATTTTCTAATGATTCTGATGGATCATTATCACATGAGAATTCTTCAGTGCACACTATCAGTTCAGTGGTCTCAGAATTCCACCCTCTACATGCCAAGATTCAAATCACAAGAGTTTGCTGACAACACATCAAGTGGTGAATTACCTCCCCCTTCAGTAACACAAGGGCGGCTGTTTCATACAGACCCACCAGTAGCAGTAGTGACCATGGACACCCTCCTTCAAGGGTAGGGGTGGGGCATTTTGAAGAGAGAGTGATCCAGAGAGTGATCCAAGGTACATGGTCAAGTTTAGAGGCCAGTCTTCACATCAGAGCTTTGGAGATGAGGGTGGTCCTGTTAGCATGGGAGGCTTTTCAGGACGTCCTTCCCTAAGGTGTGATCTCCATATAGAAAGACAACATGACTGTCGTTTTGTACATCAGTAAGTAAGGAAGAACTCGTTCTTACCCCTTTTGTCAAGAGGCCATGAAGGTTTGGCATTGGGTGATGTCTTCACACCATTTTCTGATAGCAGCACACATTCTGGGATGTTCCAGTGTTCTAGCAAACAAGCTGAACACTGCTATCCTAACTCTTCATGTGTGGTCCCTTATTTGGTTTTCATAAGGATAGGGTTTCTGTCTGAACTAATGCATCTTTTCTGCCAATGGTGGCATCCATAACTGACTTAAACCGACCCATAGATTAACCAGTCCCAAAATTTTATAGCAAAGGGGAATACATTCTTTACATGCTAGATGTTCATCGTCAGCTTAAGTGCTATCTTCATTGGGCAAAACGATTTAGAAAATCTGATCAACTTTTTATTGCCTGCTCAAAAGCTAGACTTGGTAGAGCGTTTATGAAAGTTACACTATCCTGATGGCTTTCAAGTTGTATTTCTTTTGTGTATGCTAAGATGGGTTTAAATTTGCAGTCCAAACCGAAGGCTCATTCAGCATGAGTAGTGGCTGCCTCAACAGCTTTTTCTAAGAGGGTATCCATTGGTGAGATTTGTGCAGCAGCAACTTGGTCCACTGTGCATACATTTGTTAGTCATTATAAACTGGACATGCAATGCAGGTCTCTATCCTTCTTCGGCTCCACCATTTTCAGGTATGTCCTTCCTTAATAGCATCCAGAAAGGCATCTTAGGAATCTTTCCCATATGTTGAATCTGATGAAAATAGACAACATTGGAAATTAAAGTTATGTACTTACAGTAATGATAGATCCATGTTGTCTGATTTTTCATCCATTTCAACTTCCCCTCCCACCAGCCCCCCAGCCAAACTGATATTTTTATGCATAGCTTTGAGATGATTGGTTGCCACACCACACCCTGTCTGTGACAATCACTGTCTTTTAACCTTGATCCTTTTTTTCACTGGTCCCCTTTTCAGTTTTGGATTTAGGGTCTGCACAATTCTTTCATAAATAGGTCTGAACTTTTTGATATAGGGCAAATTCAGTCTGAGGTATTGGATTGGAGTTCAGGGAACTGGGGTAGTGGAGGAGTCAGAGCCCTGGGAACGTAAAGGCTTTAAATTTGTGTTGAGGTCGGATGCGACATCCCATATGTTGAACCGGATAAAAATCAGACAGCATGGATATATAGTCATGTTAAGTACAAAAGTTTTGTTTCAGTAGGTTGGCTGTGAGGCTTCTTGTTTCTGACTAACTTTCACATATTTATGTTACAGCTGCTCATAGCTCAGTTGCTCACAGCTGAATGTGTGTCTGTGTATTCTAGTGAGAGAGACTCCAATCCACAGATTTAATTTCTAAGTACCCTTTCTCAAAGATGGTGCTTGTTATTATTATTGTTGCTTTATTTTACTGTCGAGGATTAGGGCTCTGAGATGCATTATGAGCCTTCATCCTGCGGTGCTAGATTTGATTCCCTTAGTGCCTGATTGCCTACTGTGTGACTCGACCAATTAATTTAACTAGCATTACTTGTGGGTCACCTCGGAAAAGGTACCTGATTAGCAAATCGACAAAGTAATAATTTCAAACTGCACAGCGTTAGACCTTAAAAAACATTAGGGAGGCAGAAGTTTCAAACTCATGGGTGGAAGTGATGGTTGTCCTTTGCTATTTAGTTCTGTATTGCAATGTTCTGTAATTTTTGCCTTTGTATGACTGCAAAATCCTGTTACATGTAGTGCTTCTTCAGAAGATTGAAAATAGTCACTGTACTGCTTAAGAAAGGCATTCATCTTTTGCTTAGTCATTTTTTTGTGATCCTTTTAGCAAGTCATCTGCTGACATTACTAGACATTATACCAGAATATGCAAGCATATGAGTTATAAATATCCCGGTCTCTGTGGAAATGGGAGTATTTACCAGCCTCTTTCAGTGTTCAGCATGGTAATTTGGAAGTGAACTTTGTTGGCTGGAAGGTTACCCCATGCCTTTGAAAAAATTCTCTCTTCAGGTGCTTAATATCAATTTGCTTATTTTTTATTACCTTGACTATGGATGCTTAAAACTGAGTTTTCTCTTTTCTTTTTCTTCACTAAATGTAGTAATATTTTCAAGATTGTATTTTAATTGCAGTGTCTCAGAGAGCTGCTCTTTTTTTTCTATTATTGTTATTCATGTTAACTGTAGCAAATTTGGAATGAGAATGATAAAATAAGGATATTTAGGGAGCAAAAAATATGTGCTCCAGTTTGCGGTTGGTGCATTTGCATAAAACCGTATTGCCTTACATTTGCTGGTGTGTTTTTTTTTTTGTTTTGCTGTGACACTTGATGCTTCCGAAGCATGTTAGGAACATGGACACTGAGGACAAATAGGAGGAGCCTCTAAAATCTGTCTAGCTTCCAGTCTGTTGTTCAACTGAACTGGATAAACTAGCCTTTACAACAGACTACTTCAGCCTCTACTCAGGACAGTGATCAACTCATTCACTCCTGTGGAGCTCTGAAAGTTTGTACTCTCTCTTCCAGTGACTGTATGTAGAATGCTTTGACAAAATCAAATTATGTAACACATATCCCCAAAACAGCCCTAAAACAGTGCCAAATAACAGGGCTGAAGTCAGTCCAGGAGCTCTGTTATTCAAAAAGAATTTAATAACACAATGCATACAAATGAGTTAAATACAAAATAAATTAATGACACAACCAGTGAACATTGAGCAAATTAGAACAGTTTAAAAAAGTGTTTTGCCCTTTCTTAAAGGCACATGTCCTAATTAAACATATATTGATAGGTATGCAAGAAATATGTAAATCTAAATATAGGCACACATTGGCAGCAATCTACTCAACACTGAATGCGTGATAAGAGACCTTGGGACCCAGGTGGTCAGTAGTCTCTCCTTTGATAGTCACATTGCCACAGTAGTCAGGAAGTCCTTCTACGTGGCACACCTCATCATAAAAGGGTTCTCATCCAGGATAAAAGAGGTCATTGTTCCCCTCTACTTGTCACTCATTAGACCCATTATAGAGTACAACGCCCCTTTTGGAATGTACCTCACAAGACATCTGCAGCAGCTGGAAAGGCCACAGAAGTACCTCACAAAGAGGATTACTGGCCTCAAACAAATGCCCTACACTGACCTCCTCAAAAAACTCCAGCTTTATTCCGTAGCATATCGCCTACTCCAAGGTGATCTCTGCCTAACATATAAAGCTATGTCAAACCCAGAGCTGTTGGGCATGCTACACCTAAAGAATTCCCAACCCCTCCAAGCTACATGCTCTAGGGACCTAAACCTTGTCACCACAATAAACAGGACACGCTGAAGGGATAGACTCCTGTCCCAGAGACTTCCTATACTCTGGAACAAGCTACCCATCTATGTAAAGCATAGTTCTTCATTAGTACTCTTCTAGAAAAATCTTGATGAGTGGATGGGAAATAGGAAATACACCCCGGGTATCACTTCTGTGTCTCTGCTGGACAGTGGCACAGGAAAATAACTTTCTTGGGTGGCGTAAGCTATGGTACCTTGCTGGCTAGGCTTATGTAGGCCCTTGGGCCAATAGCCTAGTACCTACCTATGAACCTATAAATTCTTTCTAAACTGTAATCCAGTGTTGAGTGGTTACCCTGCTGGGTAATTGAGTATTGTTTTTAGCACTAACATACGTATTATTTATACAGTTCTAGTATTTATGTTTGAGAAAGACCAGTTTTAACTTTCTCAGTGTTTATTGGTTGTATCATTAATTTATTTTTTTGTATTTAAATGAACAATTGTATGGTGTGGTCAGTTCTGATGGCAAATTCGAAAGCGCTCAACTCATTTTTATGCTTTGTGTTATTAAATTATTTTTGAATATTACAGCTCTCGACTGACTTCAGCCCTGTTATTTGGTTAAAACCAAATTATGTCTTCACATTTGAAGCAAATGTCATTATCTGTGGAGCCACAAGGTTATTAATATTAAATAAAGGTAAATGGCAAGCTAGTCAGCACAAATAAATCTTGTAAACAACGTACAATGTTTGAGTAACTACTCAAGCTAGCCACATACTGTCTGCAGCATTTTGTTTGCCTGTGAGCTTTCATATGCAACTTCTGTCTGTGTTTCTTGGTTGTTGAGATATTTATAGACATGTGTAATTTAAGACAATACATATATATAGCACAGGAGCAACATTTAATATCTCTTTAACAGCACTAGGCAGAAGTCCAGCATTGGCACAGTAGTGTTGCCCAGCATGTAAGCTTTAAGATGAAATTTTGTAGTAACTTGTATATAGCTTTGTTTTTGAATTATTATTGCAAATATAAACAGGCCACATTAGATTCCTAATTATCAGAAAGGAAGAAAAACTCTCATGTTTATATTCGTTTCTATGGGAATATCAGCCTAGTAAGAAAGTAAGCTTAACTGAAAACTAGTTAAAAATGAGCCAAAAACTCTCAAAACCAAGTAAAAAATCCCAAAGACAGTCAACGAATGTAAAAACAGCTTGAAGAATGACTGTAGACTGTATGCAAGTACTCCAAAGGTGCACGCACCACTTTAATATATAAAACAATAAAAACTGGTTAGTGCTTTAGTTTCACAATGTGTAAAACTTCATCAAAGTTCACAAATGTCACTTCCTTTATGCTTTACCATCCATTCTCATTGGCTGCCACACATTGATGCTGAATTTAAAATGACTCACACATTAACTAATAGAGTGCTGTGACATTTGTGAACTTTGTATACTTTGTTTATACTTGTATACAGTCTACAGTCGTTCTTCAAACTGCTTTTACATTCGTTGACTGCCTTTGGGATTGAAAACTAGTAAACCCCTATGGATGGTGAAACTTGTGGTAACCACCGGTGGCTGCTTCAGAGAAGAATATTTAACATTGGAGCCTGTTTCATTTTGTGTGGAGATACTGAGAAGCATTGTGTGATAATGAGTCTTTTGAATTTTGGATTAAGCTTAATTTTACAATTTTGCAACATTTTTCAGCTCTTCCATATTTGGATGGGTATATTTTTTGCTTATTATGATTGTTGTCTAAGTTATAACTGCTGTTGGTGTGGATACTGCCTAAGCCATAACTGCTCTTGGTATTCATACCGTTGTTGGTGATGACACTGCGTAAGCCATAACTGTTGTTGGTATTCATACTGCCATGATTCGTACAATTTTGCAGTACTCTTTGGCCAGTGCTGAGCCAGAAAAACGCTTCCAGACAGTTTAAAAATCGCAGCATCATCCGAATAACTTGCATGTCAGATTAAAAAGAAGTAAAGTGAAAAAGATGATGCTGCACCAGCTGAGGGGGAAAACTGAATGGCATAGCAAATAAAAAGTAAGACAAACCAGAAACTTAAAACAATAGTAGAAGAAGCAGTACTTTGTACCATAATGTACTGGGTGTAATCAGTGGCAGAGAGAGATGTGGGCCATAGTTGGATATACTCCCACGTGGCTAGTGGGTTTGTGCACTTGGGCTTCACTTCGACCAGACTGTATCAGGTAAGAGTAAATCCCCCATAACCCACTCACATTGCACTGATTACTGCTTGAATAATTGCTTTCTCCATCTGTTGTGGTGGAGAAAAGACAAGGATTCTGTCTGTACTGCTTGTGACCCAAGTTGAGAATGGATTCAGGACACTGGTTGGCTGGAGGAGAATATGATGAAGGGGTCAACAGCCATCTCTTCTTTCCCAGGAGGAAGGGAAGGCATAAGTTGCTATCTGTGTGACCTCTGGTGGAGACCAACTACCGAACAGGAAATTGAGGTTGTTAGGAGAGTGAAAGGATGTCCAACGTATGAGATACAAGGGTGTGCATCACTCATGTTGACACCATTGCATGGTGCTTTCCATGGTTTGGGATCTTGACCAGCCAACTGTAGTATAATTGCTCTCCGCAGGCTGTTAAGGCCTCACTCCCAATACTGTTATGACCTGGCACTCCCAGGGCTCTTATGACATGCTTAACCATTCAGGCTGTGCTCTTTGAGAATTTGGAAAACTCACATAGTGGATGAGACAAGAAAGTAGCAGGGATACAGCTGGTATTTAGTAGACATCCAGTGGGGAAGGAGGGTAATACAAATAAATAATCTCTTTCTACAGATAGTCCTCTGAATTGGTGTATGAAATAAGCTACAAGATCTAATGGATCATTTACATGGAACTGAATAGAGGTAGAGTAAGTGACAAAAGAGCTAATTTTAGGTGATGACAAATATATAAAAATGCACTGTACTAAAGGATGTGTTATTTGTATAAAGTGTGCAGAGGAGGTGATTATTTGCTTTGCTTTCAAGTTTTTTAGCTAGTTTAGTTACACAAATTAAAATCCAGGTGTGATGGAGTATGTGTAACACTGGTCTTTGTGTATTTCTATGCTGAATACATTTCTAGAAGTATATTAAAAAGGCAGCTAGTGTGCATTCTGGTTAATTATTTTTATTTTCACATTTAGTGCACTCAGTCATGTGGAGATGGAATACGAACACGAATGGTGATTTGTGAGCTGCCCAGTGGGCAAAGATTAAATGAACAGAACTGTGACATCTTGGAAAAACCACCAGATACAGAGCAATGCAACATGCAAGTTTGCCCTGCTGGTGTGACATGGCATCGAGGAGCATGGAAATCGGTACGATAGTATTCTTTTATTCCCTATTCCCTTATAACTTATCCAGTTTTAAAATATAAGGTTGATTACAGGGTACTTCTGTAATTGTGTCACTGTAGTATAAACAAGATTCCATTAAACTTCATAAGCGTGTTTGCCAAATCTTAAAACAGCAGTTAATGAGTATTAAGTATACCACTTATCATATTTAGATTATCTGAATGGTGCTGGCTGCTTACACTACTGGTTACTTACAATTTGTTTTCTATAAAAACAAGCATTTTCAACTAATTCATAATAATTAGATTTGCTTTATTCACCAAAACATGGTTACTTACACTGCAGTGCTGTATTTTGTCAATGTCCACATTCACTGTCTTTCATAATGTGTTGACAGAATGCATGTTTAAGAAAACACTGTAATTAGCTAGTTCCACAAGGTTACCATTTTTCTGTCTTTTAGTTGTAGGCTTTGCAATTTCTTGTTCTGATAGTTACATTCACAGTGCTGTTTCCTACCTGGCTTTGGAATAAATGTAAGAATATACTACAACTGTTCACCTGTTAGTAGCTCACTGTCACATGCTCTAAAAGACAGGTACCCTAACCTCCCACTAGCTTGATCCTACTTATTTGACTAAATCCTCTCACCACCCAACCCTAGTAAACTGTATGGCTCTACCAGAGTCCTAACTCTGGTGCTAAAACTCCCACTCCCTTCTGTAACCCTAACCTGAATGCACTGTCCATAACCCAAAGTCTAAAACCCCTCTCACTCTCTAACCCTAAAGTCCCTAATCACCTAAAACCCTTCCCTGAACCTAAATTTCCTGATCACTTCCTTAACCCAAAACTCCACTCATTCTCTCTAACCATAAAGTTCCTGATCACTCCCTAATCTTAAACTCTACTCCTCCTCCCTAAACCTAAAGTCCCTGATTGTTTCTTAGACTTAAAACTTCCCTCCTATTCTGTATCCCTAAAATCTCCTGCTGCTCTCTAACCGTAAACTCCTCGTCCATTCCCTAAACCTAAATCCCCTTCTTAGTCACTGCAAAAACCAAAGCTACACTTCCATTTTCAACTTGAATAATGAATTCCAGCAAAGTCCGGCAATTCCACTCTCTTCATACAGCTCCTGCTGCTTACCTATACTTATTTTTTTGAGTTTGATCATGAGCAGCAAACTCTGCAAGCTACAAGACCTTTTGAGTTTTGAGTCCCTGGCTGCGAGATTGTTGTCTTCGGCTACCTAATGCAGGCATTTGTAACAAACCTTAAATATGAAAAACACCACAACACTTGATGTTATGTTGTCTTATCTCACCGTATTTCTTGCTGACTGGGTTCAGAACCGAGTATCAGTTCCAACTTGGCCTAATACTAAAGCTTGACGGCTTCCACTGGCTCGAGGCTAACCCCTATCCCATGATGTACTGGGTAAGATACCCAGATCTTGTTTGCCACTCAAGCAATCGAGAGGACTTCCAGCTGGCTCATTGGTTAAGTATAAAATCTTTCTTATATTGCTTTCAAATAAATTTTTTTTCTCTTAGTTTATGGTTTGTGTCTGTGTGTGCGATTAGTGTTTTTCGGTCTACCCCATCCTGTTACTGTAGTTGTGTTGTTCCCGCTGCCCAGAGAGACCTGTTTAAGTTAGAGGGCTATCTGCGTCTCGTTTAAGTTAGAGGGTCACTTTTCTTCCCCTGTGTGTGTGTGTGTGTGTGTGTGTGTGTGTGTGTGTGTGTGTGTGTGTGTGTGTGTGTGTGTGTGTGCACTTCCCGCTATAGAGAATCTCATTTAAGTTAGAGGAATTTTTCTCTCTCTTTCTACCAAAAAAAAAAAAAAAAAAGTTTTCCTCAGGTAGTGTTACACTTTGTCTTCCTTTGTTTAGTCGTAGACAGCATAGTGTGGTAATTTCTGACCAAAATGTTGAAGGATCCAAAAGAAAGGGAACCTAAACAGTCAGGATTTAAAAAGTGTGATCACTGTAGTCAAAAAATGTCGATTTCAGACGGTCATACTAGTTGCGTTTATTGTCTTGGTGCTCTGCACCTGCAGGATCCCCATACAATATGCCATGGGTTTAGTGCCAGAATTTTGTCAGAGCGCAGGAATAAGCTTATTGTAACAGGCTTGCTTAAGGTTCCCTTTGCAAAGGTTCTCAAGGGCTCCCAGAGCTCCAAATCTCCCTCGGCTTCTTCCAAGTCTGGCAAAAATAATAAGAGGCATGTTAATTCAGTTCCAGCATTGAAGCCAACCAAAAAAGTTGTCGTCTCGGAGCCAATGGTCCTCTGCTCAGAAAAGTCAAAACCTGTCTCTTCGGTTCCAAAGGTGTCCATATAGCCGATTAAGTCGATAGTCAAGATACGGTCTCCAGTCTTGGAGCCTGTCACTTTGCCATTGAGATCTCCCATATTGGAGAGGGCAAGATCTCCTTCAATTTACTTCTGTTCCTCCAGGAGTCTATCGGATGAAGACATGGAGCGGGTGGTGAAGAGACTGCTCTGAACACCGGGGTTGGCCAAAATTCTTACATCTGTGGACCCAAAGGAATCAGAGCCATCTAGAATAAATACATCAACCTCGATTCCACCTCCGATCACCCTGGAATCTTTAGAGGCAGAGAGCGTGGACCTAATGGTAGTGGAGGCATCAGTGCCAAGGCCCCCTTTGGACTCATCAGTTACGACTTCTGCTCTGACTTCCTCTCTTCCTTCTGATATCAAGGAATCTAGGAGCCAACGCTCACCAGTCAGGGCCAGGGAGGGGAGTGGACTCGGACAGTTTTCTGATCCGACTCTGTCTCTTGGTGCCTCTGCTTGGTTGAGCTCGGCTCCTGCATCAGTTTCGGAGCCACCCGCTTTGCCTTCTGCCTCTCTGGAGTGGAGGACCTCTTCGGAGTGGAGCAGGAGGGCTTTTGAACTGATGGAGAGAGTACTGTCAACCCAGACAGTTCCACTGTCAGGCCCAACTTCTCTTCCCTCCCAGGCACCTGTGTTGGTCTCATCATCCCCTCCCTCCCTAAGTGTAGAGGTCCAGAGCCTCAGGAAGCCCCTGCGGGCAGCGGCGTCTCTTCCGAAACTTCCCCTGAGTACTCCTCTGATGAAGTCCCTCGGAAGAGACCATGCAAGAGGAAGCACATAGACTCCTCTGAGTCTGTCACTTCGGATACCAATTTGGATGAGTCAGAAGGGTCCCCATGGTCCCCCTCTGAGAATGTCTTTCGCTGACATCCTTGAGATCCTGAAACAGAGGGGTGGCTGGAAGCCCGCCAACTCTTCAGAGGATGAATCTGTATACCTAGAGGCTTTTGGGTCTCACCCTTCCACCTCCTGGGTGACTCTCCTATATGACCAGCTTCTAAGTGTCATATCCCGCAAGGTCTGGACTTCGCCTGATACAGTGGAGCCTGTCTCACGTAGGCCGAATAAATTTATTACTGCCCCCACAGAGAAGGAGTTCCTCACAAAAGGTGCCCCCATAGATGCAATGGAGGTGGTGTTGGCCACAAAAAAGGAGCTATCAGAGACCTCCTCATCTATTCATCCTCCTAACAAAGAGTCAAGGACTATGGCTAGGTATGGAAAGTGTGCCTTTTTATTAGCGGCCTTTACCTTGCGGTCGTTGAACTATCTCACCCATTTTATGAGGATTCAATGGGTCCTCTTGAAGGAGCTAGGAGATACCCTTCAGTGTTCTGTAGCTTAGGGAACTGCAGACAAAGTTTCTTGTCAGCTCTCCACTCTCAACTCCATTGTGAACTCCTCCATGAGACTGATTTCTTATGTAGCCGATGGAGTGAATAGAGCAGCAGCTGCAGGAATCTCCCTTAGGAGACATTCTTGGATGCATCTTTGCAACTTTGCTGAACCCATCAGGTCTTCCTTCACCAACTGCCCCTTCGATGGTTCAGCCCTTTTTGGACCAAAGTTGAAAGATACTTTACCAAGTGAGAGCAGGAAGAGAAAAGCTTATCTGCTGTTGGAGTCCGTTTTTATGCTCCGTCTAGACCCTATCCTAAGGGTCAGAAAGGTGGGAAAATGTGGTTCCGTAAGTCCCAAACAGGTTTCTCAGACGCACGTGGTGACATTTCCTCCAGGGGCAGAGGGGGAAATGTTAATGAAAAATGCCAACCTCGTGGTGGGGGGGGTCTGCAGAATCAGGGCGACAGAGATACCTTCTCTGTGAGCCCCTTCCAGTTCTCCTGAAAGGAGACCCGCCTCCTCTTCTCTGGAGGCAGTCGGGGGACATTTGTCCATGTACCCAAGCACCTGGTAAGAAATCTCCCAAGACAATTGGGTACAGACAATCATATCCAGAGGCTATTACATACCCTTTTCCACTCCCCCTCCAGTAAGCCAGTCCATACCAAATGTTCCACCTGGTCAATGGGACTGTGCAACACAAGACATACTCACGTTGTTAGAAAAAAAGAGTCATCCAACATGGCCCCGCAAACCAAATTGGATCTGGAACTTACTCAAGGTTCTTTTCAGTTCCAAAGAAGACAGGGGACTGGTGATCCATTCTAGATCTCAGAAAACTAAACAAATCCATAAAGAAATCAAAGTTCCGGATGGTGACCCTGCAGTCAATATTCCCCTTCCTCGGAAAGATGCTTGGATGTGCTCGATAAATTTCCAGGACACATACTACCACATAAAAATGGACAGGTGGTCCAGGAGACATTTACACTTTTGGCTGGGAGATGGTCATTACCAATTCTGAGCCCTGCCCTTTGGCCTCACTAGATCCCCCAGAGTGTTCACTAAATGTATGACAGTGGTCACTGCTCACTTGAGACGTCAGGGATTCCATGTGTTTCCATACCTAGATGACTGGCTCATCACTGCCACCACCAGGCATCGCTGCTATGAGCGAGAGATGAAACATTGTTACTTTGCACCAGACTAGGCATCACAGTAAATTTTAAAAAATCTGTCTTGTCGCCTTCTCAGTATATTACCTTCTTAGGTGCAGAATTAGATTAAAAAAACACATTGTGGCAAAACTGACCCAAGACGGGATACAGTCCCTTCATCACCAGATAACGATATTGATGTGAAAAACAAAAGCCCATGCCAGATATGTAGTACAAGTTCTGGGCACCATGGCAGCTGCCATTCTTCTAGTCCCCCTAGCACGGCTGCACATGAGGGTTCTACAGTGGTTACTTTTTGCCCAGTGGTCAATGCAAGATCTTCCCCCATCACATCAGATAATCATTACGGAATCATCCAAGAAAGATCTCCTTTGGTGGCTAGAAATAGAGCAGTTGTTTACTGGCCGTCCCTTTGTTTTTCCACAACCAATGGCAGTTATTATCACGGACACTTCCCAGATTGGGTGGGGGGGGCATTATCTGGGCATGACAGTCCAAGGTCTGTGGCCAGAGCACGAGAGCCACTTGCACATCAACTTCCTAGAGATGAGAGCGGTGCTGTATGCATTGCAGGCATTTCAAGACTCTCTTCCGATAGCAACAATTGCAATTCAGAATGGACAACATGTCAGTGGTGTGGTACATAAACAAGCAAGGAGGAACCAAATCATGCCCCCTATGTTGAGAGGCACAATGGGTGTGGCAATTGGTGGTCACTTTTCAGCGTTTTCTGATAGCAATGCACATCTCGGGGAAACCCAGCGTGATAGAGGACAAACTCAATAGAGCTATTCTGTTGCCTCATGAGTGGTCCCTGAAGCCAGAAATTGTGGAAGATATCTTCTAGAAATGGGGCCAGCCATACTGCGACTTCTTCGCCACTTCCATGAATGCCAAATGCAGCAGCTACTTTGCCCTCATTCCTTCTCTGGGGAAGTCACCAAGGGATACACTGGTTCACAATTGGCCCCCAAGACTACTCTATGCCTTTCCCCCATTCCCCTTAACACCTGAAGTACTTCAGAAAGCCAGCACATTGAAATGCAAGGTGATTCTCATTGCACCTTACTGGCCTCAGCAAGTTTGGTTCCCCATTCTCTGGACCCATTTGCTGGAGGAACTGTGGACTCTGGCCCCAGTTCCAGAACTTTTGACCCACTCATCAGGAGCGTTCCATCCATCCATACAAACCCTCAAGATGACAGCATGGCTGCTCCAATTCCACATTTAGCCAGGTGTTACGATTTCTCCCCTGCAGTAAAACATATCCTTGTTTTTTTTCCCATAAACCGTCCATGAGGAAATTGTATTCCAGTAAATGGAAAAGATTTTCATACTGGGCTGCTAAACAGAACATAGAACCTTTTACAGTTCCTATTACTGCAGTTCTAGAATTTCTTTCCAAACTTTTTGATGAGGGAGCTGTGGCAGGTACTATCAGAGTTCAATTGGCAGCCATTTCTAAATTCCATATTGGGGAAATGGGGGTACCTATTATGACTCACAGATTGTAAAAAACAGAAGCAACTAAACCGCTAAAAGGATCTGCAGCCAAACAGAGCACACATGTCTCACAGATTGTGTATAGCCTTTCTCAAAGGTGTCTTTCTACTTAGACCCCCTGATCAGAGAACCTCCTGCCCCTTGGGAACTAAGTTTTGTCCTATCCATGTTACTCTTGCCACCTTTTGAGCCCGCATCTTCTTACAATATAAAGTATTTGTCGTGGAAATCTCTCTTCTTAATGGCCATTATGTCTGCCAGAAGAGTATCCGAACTCCAAGCTCTCTCTATTTGTCCTCCCTATATAGTATTTCACAAAGACAGGGTATCCTTGAGAACTAATCCCTCTTTTCTACTGAAGGTCTGTTCAGAGAGTAATCTAAATCAATCCATTGAATTGCCTGTGTTTTTTCCAAATTATAGCGACAAGACAGAATATAAATTATATCAACTAGACATCCATAGACAACTGCGCTTTTACTTGCCTAGGACCAAAGACCTCAAAGTCTGACCAGCTTTTTTTGTCCTTTTCTGCCAAAAGGAAAGGATTACCAGTATCCAAGATACCTTTGTGTAAATGGATTACTGATTGCATCTCCTGTTCATACAGTAAGAATAGCAGACAATTACCAGGCAAAATGAAAGGACATTCCACAAGGGAGGTCTCAACATCCTCTGCTTTTCAGGCTAGACTTCCCATGGACTGTATTTGTGCAGCTGCCATTACTTCATTACTCATTACAAAGTAGATGTGGCCTCCCAGAACAGGTCTTCCTTTGGTTGTACTGTATTGAAGAGCCTATTTTCCTGAGCCATCCTAGGATAAAGGTGCTAGGGATGCCGTCCCAACCAGCAAGAAATGCAGCAAGATAGGACACCATAACATTAAGCAGTTGTGTACTCACCATAATGTTCCATGTTTGTTGTCCATCTCGAGTATATTCTTGCATCCCACACTCCTTCCCCTCCTCTGCTCCTGGAGGACCGGGCACATTTTTCACATAGATGTATATATTTTATATAGTTATATTGATTTGGAGTCTCTGATTCCTTCCTACTACAGTTAGACATCTGTTGTTGTGTAGGCATGTGGGCATGCTGATAAGGTTCTCGCTTGCAAACAAGATCTGGGTATCTTACCCACTGCATCATGGGATAGGGGTTAGCCTCGAGCCAGTGGAAGCTCTCAAGCTTTAGTATTAGGCCGAGTTGGAACCGATACTCTGTTCCGAACCAACCAGCAAGAATGTTGCCGAGATGGACAACAAACATAGAACGTTATGGTGAGTACACAACTTCTTATTTCTGAAACCTATTCTCTTGCTAGATTTTATCACCAGAGTTCTTCTCACCTACATTCAAAGCTGGATTATGATCAATTGGAGCCATTTGCAGGGTAGAGAACCATGACTTGATCAGCATTATCACTATCCCATTACTTGACTTTCTTTCCCCAGTTACCATAAAATGAGTACAGCTCTGTCAGTGTTCATTTTATTTATTTTTTCTTTACTTTTACAGTGATCACAGAGATTTGGATTTAATTTAAAACTTTTATTTCAATTTTAACATGAAAGTGTTGACAGACATTTGCTAAACAAGAGAAAAAAACTCGCCCTGAAAAACAGACATCATGAACAATAGTAAACTTATGTTCCCTTGAAACTCACATTTATCGAATGTGCATCTGGCATACTATTAAACCGTACCTCTCAACCTCTTAGTGCAAGAAATCTGGACAAAGCCTAAAATAATGAGGGGTTCAAAGGCCTAAAAATAGGGACAGGCTTTAAATTTTGCTCTTATAAACTTAGAAAGTTGCTTGAATACTTAGATTATTTACTAAAGGATATGAAGTGTGAAACTTGAATGTATGTCATTTAGTGACTTCAGTCCAGAAAAACACGGATTTGAGAAACGGACCAAAAATATGAGGCAAAAACCTGAACAGTTGAGAGGTATGTATTAAACTACAAGAGACCTGCTGGGATTCATAGTCAAATGCTTATCGTCTTTGAAAGGGTACAGTAATTCAAAAGGCAATATGTAATGCACTTGCTAACAACCTGAGACAGTCAGAAGTGATCCTTTTCAGGGAGAGCTTGGGCACACTATCTGGTGAGGTGAGGTCAGCCAGAGTCGCACAGTAGACAAAGGCTGAGGAGATCAGACCCTGTAGTACAGGAAGCAGCTCAGGTATGGCTCATAACCTTACTCATCCACACTATGTGCCAAAAACCTGTTGTAACCCAACACAGTACATTTCCTACCCACATGCCTGTAAAAAACATGGAAATTAAAAACATATTCATAGTTAATAGCACTAAACTTGTAGACTTAATGCTGTCCAGTTTATTCACAGTCAGATAATAAACTTTGTGAGTAGTCAACAAAGCAAAGAATCACAACAATCACATCACAACAGTCTGTCAAAAAGCTACGAATTTTACAAGCAAATACCAAAAATACCTTTCAAATTTATTGCTCAAGAATTCTGTACAGAGCCAGAAATAACAGGGAACAAAGGGCCAGAAAGGTGCAAATTTTAAAACTATATTTAGCTGGGTAAACTCACTGGATGTAGCATCCCTTTTCAGGGATGACCCGGGAGCATTGACTTCTTCAAAGTCATACAGTTGGCAAATGGAGGTGGAAGGAATCAAACCCTGCACTTTTGAGTACAGGAAGCATTTCAGTAAGAGCTCAGAGCATTTAAGTTCCAGACAGTTCTAATTTAATTAAAAAAGTTAACAGGAAAAAAACAGGTGTTGTATGGACATGCATTTTCTGGACAGTAATAACTAAAGAAACTGTAATGACTGACTTTATTGACTGACAGTAATCCTCACTGATTACCAGAAAGTGAAACATTATAAAGGCTACAATGTGAGCCAAAATCAGGGACATCCTGTAAAATCCCGTGGGCAAAAACACACATGTACGTGTGTGCACAGATGCACATACACATGAACACACAATGCAAAATGCATGCATGAGCACACATACACCTATATATATATATATATATATATATATATATATATATATATATATATATATATATATATATATATATATATATATATATATATATATATATATATATATATATACACATACAGACACAGATAGACACTATATATATATATATATATATATATATATATATATATATATATATATATATATATACATACACATACAGACACACACACACACACACACACACACACACACACGGTACACTACATAATCACTTACTAGAGCGACATTAAACATCTTCAGAAGAGTACCAACTTTTCCAAAAAGATAGAAATAAGCAGCTTCAGCTAAAGTTTAGAGGGTGAGGGGGCTGTCAAAAAATACAAAATAATAGTGATATCTCATGGCGGGACCAGGTCTCTAAGTGGGGGACAGAGAAGTAAATTCCACTGGTGAAAGGCCTTAGAAAACCTAAAAGCGGCTACAGCAGACAGAAGGAAAAATCAGAGCTGTCACATGTCAAAGTGGAGGAGCCAGTCAGAACCAGGTAATTAGAGTTAGAGATGTGGTTGGGACAATTTATTTTCCTTTCTTTTTTTGTGCCATTTACGAGGCCCCACAGTTGTCACTAGGCCCTAGTCAGCTGCCTGTGTTGTCTTTTGCTGGATCCTTTCCTGATACATTTTTAGCATGACAGGATTTGCTAATATTTTTCTGATAAAATATCGACTGTAAAGAGATTCTGTATTTTTATCTCACCTGTAGCCTCTGTACTTGGTCTTGTTTTAAAAGTTCAGATTGTACTGACTTATATTTAAAAAACTCTAGCCATTCAGATCAATTACTTTGTTATACATGTTTCATGTCTGTTGTTTTGCACAGCTTCAGTTTAGAGGACAAGTTTTAAATGTGCTCAACTTATATTTGTTGTTGCTGCAAAAAGGGTGACCTACTGTTCAGCGAGTTTGATGTTCATATTGATCACTGCTGCAGTAGCCTTAGCTATATTGGTTATATCCTGCCAACTTTTAGTCAGCTCAGCTCAAGCTGCTTGACAGTTTGGGCACATGGAATGTGCCCTGAAGCTTTGAAAAGTGGCCAGCTGTTATACTAGCTACTGCAATAGTGATCATTCAAACATCTACTGTTATGGTAAGATCAGCTTACACAAGTCTACTGTGTTAGCAGAGTTAGCATCACTTTGGCTAATATGATAGTGTTTGTACAAAAGGAATCGTGTTGATCTGCCAAGGGAACTTTCAGAGAGTGCTGAAGCTGAAAAGCTCACAAAAAGCCATTTTTAATGAACTTCATAAGTGAAGAGCCCCCCTGCACCCCCACACCCCGTACTTATATATACCTATTCTAATGTCACTCAACAACCGGGTAAAGAGCAAACAACAATGGTGCTGAATATGGCTTTCAGTAAATCTATTTTATGCCATTGGCACTAAGTGAAACAGTGCTTAAACTTGGCATGCTTCTGTACAGAAATGTTCAGATCCAGAAAAGACAACTAGCAAACAAACTTGCAAAGCAAACCACAAAAGGACTCTGAGGTAGTCGTCACAATGTGAAAAGTACTTTAATAACTCAAATATAACATAAAACAAGTAAAAAGTGATGTGTTTTGTCCTGTATTACAATAAGACTTCATCAGATAAAACTCTTTTTTAAAAAGCAGGAAATTTAACACTCCAATCAAGTTATGTATTTTTGGTTAAAAACTCATAAAAAATCTCTAATTTTAACACCCCCCTCTCTCATTCAACTCCATTTAAAAACATATTTAAAAAAAAGTTTTTCATCAAAAACTAAAACTTTTCTAATGCAATACAATAACAATAACTTTCGTAATAAACATAAACCAGTTAATTTATCTTTCCAAAGCTTTTATTCTAAGAATAGTGGGAATCGAGGGATGTGACAAAGGAGCTACCCAAATACCTCTCAGGTAATCTTCCTATGGACATCCAAAAGTCAGTGGAGTCCCAATTATCTACTCTACAGTCTGTGTCAAACATATCCATGTGCCTACTTTCAAAAGCAGCTGATGGTACATCTAGGGCAACGGCCATCGGCATTATTTGCCTGCAAACCTGATTTTGTGGAAGGTTTTAAGACATTCTTTATTGTCCATTTGCTGGGTCCGTGCTTTTTGGACCCAAAGTAAAAGAAACACTCACTAGGAGTAAATAGGATGACAAGACCCTGTCTGTGGTGTCAGAGTCCATTTTTCTACTCCTCAAAGGACCTTTTCTTGAAACCAAAAAAGGGGGAAAGAGTTGTGGTTCTGTAAATCTCAGGGTTTTTTTTTCAGGACTGGAGACAGGCATGGGAGGGGCAGCTATAACAGATGTCATTCAAAAGGCAGAAGTGGATGGCAGCCTCAAGGATTTTGTGGTCCCTTCTCAGAGAACTCTTTTCAGCACTGCTAAAAGGTTACCCAACTGCCGCACTCTGGAGGCAGTCTGGAGGGGGGCACCTATCCCTGCACCTGCAAGCCTGGCAGGCCATCACTTGAGATTCTTGGGTGCAGCGGATCATTACCAGAGGCTACTTTATTCCGTTTGTTTCCCTCCCCCCAAAACAGGACGATTCCTGGCATTCCACCCAGTCAGATCGAATTAGCAGAAGCAAAAAACATAAATAAATCACTAAAAAAAGTAATCCAGCAGGTCCTCCCTGACCACCAAGGATCTAGAGTGTATTCAAGGTTCTTTTTAGTTACGAAGAAAACAAGGAACTTGAGCCCTATTCTGGACCTTGGTTACCTCAAACAGTTTTCAAAACATGCAAAATTCTGGATGGTAATGGTTCAGTCCATCCTGGCTCTTCTGAGGAAGGATAACACGATGTGCTCCATAGATCTTCAGGACAATTTTTATCATACAATTTTTATCATATCACGATAGCAAATCAGCCCAGGAGATTTCACAGTTTCCAGTTGGGAGCCAATCATTTCCATTTCAGAGCACTGTCTTTTGGTCTCATCACAGCCACCAGTGTGTTCACCAAATGCTTGGCAGTGGTAGCAGCTTACCTCAGACTGCAGGGGTTCCAGGTGTTCCCTTATCTTGATGAATGGCTCCTTACTGCACTAACTAGGGATCTACTAGTATGTTGCAAGGGCTTCTTGTTCCATATTCCCCTGCATCTGAGAATCACAGTCAACCTACTTGAGTCATCTATCACCAACACAACGAATAGAATTCATTAGATGCCACCTGAGCATTCTCTCTCAAATTACCAAACTTCTCTGTTCTACGTTACTGTCCATACATTAGGTAGCTTCAGAGGTTCTTCGCCACCCTTGCCCTCCAATAAGACTTGTTCTTTGGCATTTGGGCTTGAGGGCTTTCATTAGCATTCTAATTCTGCAAGCGAGGTATTGAATGAGACTTTTGCACTGGACTGCTGTGATGCAGTGGTCACAGCTATCTAACCCAATTTGCAGGAAGCACATCTTCTGGTGGTTGACCTCTCCCATAGTGTCAGGTGGTTGTTCCATCTCTTTTCCACTTCCAGTAGCAGCAGTAACCACAGATGCTTACCTTCTGAGGTGGGGGAGGGGATATTTTGAAGGGAAGGCAGTTTAAAGTTCATGGTCAGTGATGGAGGCCAGACTTCACATCACTGTCTTGGAGATAAGGACAGCCCTCTTAGTGTTCCAGGCCTTTAAGGACTCCCTTCGGGGGGGGGGGGTGATCTTGGTTCAGTCAGACAACATGGCAGTAACCTGGTGCATCATCAAACAGGGGGAACCCGATCTTACCGTCTTTGCCAGGAAGCCATGAGAGTATGGCCGTTGGAGATGTCTTCCCATTGCTGTTTAACTGCATCGTACGTAATTGGGACTTTGTGTATTAGCAGACAAACTGAGCAGGTTTGTCCTTCTGCCTGATGAATGGTCCCTCAATCAAGCAGTCGCAATGCAACTTTTTCAACACTATGTCCAACCTTACTGCAGTCTTTTCACTTACTACCTAAACAGCAAGTGCAGCAGTTATTTTGCTTTCATCCCTCCACAGGGTCAGTCACTGAGGGACACTGTAGTCCAACATTGGCCCCCAAGTCTTCTTTATGCCTTTCCCCTTTTCCCCTGTTCTTCAAGTTTCCTCAGAAAGACAAAAGTGGGAAGGCCAAGGTAGAAAATCTGCAGATAACCTCATGATTCCTCCATTTCTAATGGGGGCCAGCGATGCCAGAATGTTTACTTCAGTTATTCAAATCTTATCTTGTTCTCAGAAGCCCAGTACCAGGAAAGTTTACCTTAGTAAGTGGAGGAGATTTACCATGTGGGTCCCCTCCAGAGGATTGGATCCTTTTTCAGTCCCCGTCCCATTAGTTTTGGATTTTTGGCAGAGTTTTTCATAGTGGGTCTAGCTTCTCAACCGCCAAGGTACAGTTGTCATCAATTTCTAATTCTAATGCAGGTCAAAGCTGGATGTATGTTACATCTCCAAAGATCTGTAAGGCCTTTTTGAAGGGAACCTTTCTTTTGAACCCCCCCCCCCCCCAGTTGTGGATCTGATTCCACCTTGGGGCATTACTGTCATGCTGCAGGTATTGACAAACTTCCCTTTTAAGTGGCAGCCACAGTAGATATAATGTTTTTGTCTTGCAAGACTATATTTTGGTGGTTACACTGGCAAAGAGAATTTCTGAGTTGCAGGCCTTATCTAGTAAACCTCCTTAGCTTGTTTTCCACAGAGATAGTTTCCTTAAAAACTAATGTTCAGTTTCGACCAAATGTGAACCAATATGTAAATCTTCCTGTGTTCTTCCCAAGATATTCCAAAAAAGGGAGAATATATTCAATTCTTGCTAGGTGTTCATTGGCAGCTTCCATTTTATTTGCACAGAGCAAGAGATTTTTGAAAATCTGATTATCTTTCCCTAGGCTTCACTAAAGCAAAATTGGGCCAAGCTGTGTCTAACATTACCCTATTCAGATGGCTTATCGATTGTATAGCCTTCATATACAGTCATTTGGGTCTGCCCTTACAAAGAAAACCAAAGGTGCCCTCTAACATAGTGGCCACTTTGGTCTACTGTCCACACATTTGGGTCACATTACAAACTAGATTTGCAGTCTTGGATTTGTACTACTTTTGGCTCCACCATTCTCAGGAATATCCTTCCTTAATACTATCTTCCGTGATACAACCCAAAGGTTGAATTGGACACAAACAGACAATATCAGATCTGAAAGTTATGTACTTACCATAATGCTGGATCCATGTTGTTCTGTTTTCTTCTGGCTCAATATCTCTCCGCAGCTGAAATTGTCTTTTAGATCCCATTGAGTGGTGGAGCTGGCTAGGGGCATGGTCTCTGAACAGCCTTTATCACAGTGTCATCTTTCACCAATTTTTATTTCTACTGTGCTTTTGTGGGTCATTATTATAGAAATCAACAATCTAATTCTAAGCAGGTAAAGTAGATCTGAGGTATTCTGAGGGAAGGAAGGATTTATGGGTAAGGGGAGGAGTCAGATCCCTGCATCGAAGTTGTGGAATGCACCAAGGACAAATCCAATAACCCAAAGGTTGAACTGGATGAAAATAGGACAACATGGATTTAGCATTACTGTAAGTACATAAATTTAGTTTATGTACTTTAAACATGATACAGAGTTTTAGGTTTACATAGTTGCAAAACTTCAGAAAGTTCATGTACTATTATATAGTATTTATAAAGCAGAATGTTATACACTTTTTATACATTTTAATAAAGTGTCAAGTTTACATTAGGTTTAATCAGTTTACATGGGCTGCAGTACAGTTTGGCTACATGAAATTGCTTCTTAATATTTCAAAATGTTATTTCTTTGAATAAAACTCACATTAAAGTGAATAAATAAACAGGGATTACAGTGATATAGACCTAGAGGGTAAGTAGAGAACAAAGGAAGAAGAGTTAAATGGCAAAGAAAACGGTTGAGAGACTGTAAGCATTTTTAGAATTTTAAGCCTTTTGAACAGTTTACTGATATCCCTGAAACATTTACAAGCAACTTCCTTGAAAAGGTTCTTGGAAAGGGACTTCTTAAACTTGGTAAGAGTATCTTGTTGCTTTGTTTCAGCTGGTTGGTTGTTCTAGAGAGTTGGACCTGTCTGTAAAAGGCTTGTTCACCAATCATTGTTTTAAATGGGGGATTTGAGTGATATGAAGTTCTCCAGAGATTTCATTAGGGAGTAGAACTGCTCCTTGACTGGGAGTTTTCCTTTTAGAGAGAAATAGCTGTCACCTATAATTTTATGTAGTAAAGTGCATAGAAGATAAGTGGACCTTTCAGTAAGGGTAGCCAATTTAAGTAATTTAGAAGGTTGCAGTAGTGTACACTGGTGTCTGCAATTAGGGAGATCAGGCAGTTTTATTATCAGTGACTTGTGCTGTTTTAGTGTTATAAGCAAGACTGTAAAGAGAGTACAGGAAGATAGTATTCTAGTTTAGGGAAGATATTCTTGGTTAATGCTGTTTAGGCAGTAGGAGATACTAGATGTGATATATTGCCTGCCCCTACCCCTACCGTTGCACTGTACCTTTCAGGAAACATTTTATTTCTGTAACACTGACCTAAACAGCTGGGAAACACACACAAACACACTTTAACTACATCTATTACTATGCCCACACTTAACCCCACCCTAACACTAATTCTCCTACATTCTTACCCCCCAATGCCAAACTTTTCAGAAAGTCTAAAGGTTTCAGCATTATTTTCTCAAACCCACATTTACCTTACCCATAAACATTTAATGCTTTATTCATTCAAAATGTTAAATTTTGATGAATGGAACAATCAATTGCATTTCACAATCATTCACTCTGTCAATCAGCAACTGATTTGGTGTAGTGAATGACACCTATATGTGTGTGTATATAGACAGAGAGAGAGAGTCTGTGTAATTTTTATTGGCATGTGTTGAGTGTAAAAATGAAAAACTCTAGTTCCCACTAGTGAGTTCATTCTGGTGGACAACTGGTAAGTTGTAGGATGTTGTCTAAAGTGAACATGTCCACAACTGCCTGGACATTTGTGATGTTTTTTTCTAAACCAAGATGCCCCCCCCTGCTGAACTGAAGTCAGGAAATCAGCAAAGCATTTGATAATCCATCCTTGGGTGGAATACAGACTCAAAGAACCAAACAGAGTGAGGATGGGAGATGTATAACAGGTTGTTGCATCACCTGCATTAGTACATAAGCAGGACAAGACCAGCCTTTGGTACCTTGCAAGTAACATACCACTGTCTGAAGAAATTCTGACTAGGAGACACACAGGGGAGGTACGTAAACCCTAGACGTCATGGCTTTCTGTTGCAGTGACTGCCCTTTAAAGAGCTACTGTTAATGTAAGTACCATACACTCCTGTACTTTTCTAAAACATCTAAGTAACATTGAAAAATCTACAGGAATAAAAGATTCTAAGGCATCTGAGTAACATGGGAAAACCTACAGGAATTAATTTCTGTTTCTGACTGAAGTTTTAGTGGAACAGTTTTCACTGGAATTGTTACTCTTTTCTGTCCCTTGAGTTTTTTTCCGTTTATTATGCTTTTTTTATTCACTGGAAAATTCTGTCCCATCAGACATTGAATCTGAGTCATGGACCTAGTCGTGGCTGATCAACACCATTCTCCTGGTCTCTTGTGTTATTCTTCACTAGACCTGTGTAACAGAGGTGCTTACTTAGGGCAACTCCTTGGTTTGCCCCCCTTCCCTTCCAGAGTAAGAACTTTTTTATTTCAAAAATTTCGCCTTTTGTGCCCATTGGCACATGTTCTGGGATGCCTGTGTGTGACCATGATATCTTGAAATAGGAGCAGGGTTGTCATGCCACCAGAAAGGTGGATTAAAGTGTGGAATCCAGTGTGTGCAGGATATTGTCCCAGCCCATATTTAGTAGTTTTCTTCCCAGAGAACATGCATGTCACAGCATCACTCTGTGCTCTCTGCCTCTCCCTTTAGTTAATTACTTCCACTGCTAGGCCCATCTTCCATTGGGAGTTCCTCCTAGTGTGGAAGTTCCTACTGAAAGTATTTGAGCCGGTTAGTGTGCAGAGAGTAGATTAGAGTCGGAATACAATGCCATTCTGACAGATATGGAGGCTTATTTAGAATGTGTTGTCTACTTTCTTTCTCAGTTTCCTATATGCATTAAATATACACATCTCTAGAGTAGCATCATTGATCTCCACCAATGACTACTAATCATTTGGCTGTAACCCCCCGCCCCGCCACACCCAGACAGACAGACAGGGTCAAAGAATGCAATGCGTTAAAAGGCCAAACACAAACATTATATAGTTGAAAATAACTCATCTTAAAAAGCAATAAGAAATAACAGTCATCAGTATTAAAGTGCTTTACAGGAAATGCGTGTAGCTATACATCTCTAGGTGTTTCATGAATGCTGTTTTTTCCCTGTTAAAACAAAGCTGTAGAGTGAACCATGTTCCCTTTTTCATTTTGTTTGACTTCAGCATTGCATTAAACCCTAGTGACACCAACGGGTCTTTCTGTAGGATCATTCTTATGACACCTTTCAGCATCCCATATTGCCTGTTCATATTTACACTAATAATTCTGAAACCACACTACATGTAAGCTGTTGAAAGATTTTGTATTAAAGCTTCCTTGATGCATAGATTACCTCTGTTGGTATTAAATGTTGTTTATGTACTGTTTTTATTGTCATAGTTTTAATATTTCTGTTAATATTTCAACAGTGAAACAATGCAGATAGAACTGCTTAGCCTTGTATGAAAGCACACAGCTAAATGAACAGTAAAAAGACATTACAAAAGTAATATTATCAGCTTTGTTGCGATTTATAAAATCCAGTTTTAAGACCTAGAATGTAAATGGATGCAGCCGCTGTAGTGATTACTTTTTGCTAAAGTTTGTCATTCGCACTTCATTTATTACTCATTCTTCTGAACATGAAATGTTTCTTTGAACTGTGAAGGTATCATTTGAGTTTGTCAAAAAGCTTAGGGTGCAACAATTAGAAGTTAGATTACAAACCTCCAAAGCTCCATGTTTTCTTCCTGTTTATGCATTAAATGAACTTGATTTTTCAAAGGGCACTGACATTTCAGCAGTGTAATTAGCTGGTGACATTGAGATAATAATATATGAATCTGCTGTTTTAAGATTGTATTGGCCAACAGGTGATTTAAAAAAGGTCGAGAATACCAGTTGAAGTGTACAATTCTGCAGCTTAGTAAACATTTTACAGGGATCAGCTTAAAACTTGAATTTTAGAAGGTAACTTTTGTAATGTTGTATAAGTTATACTATGGAAACAAATCATAATTTTATTTTATATATATTTATTTAGTAACATAAATGTGATTCTTACACTTTGTACATGAGTATTTAATTAGCACAATATGTACAGAACTTTTTGTACTGTTGTATAAAACCAGAACAGATGCTAGATAATTTATACCATTTGTACATATTTTAAATGTGCATAAATAAGTACACATACAGGTAGATTTCTCACATGACCAGTAAATATCTTGTCTGATTGCAGTCAGTTTTCTTTTATTGTTAGTTGTGTATCACTGAATCATTTTATCAGTGACCAGGTGTAAATTATTTGCTTAAACCTTGCATATATTTAAGTAAACCACAGTTACAAGCAATATCACATTCTGGCACTATGTGCATCACTCACATTTTCTTCAGACACAAATTGCAACTGTTAATATACAGTATTTATTTGTCCTTTACCACTGAAAATATAAAAAAATAATATTTATGCTGTCAAGTGGTTCTGGTTTGCTGTACCAGCTTTGCTTAATGTTTTCACGAGGAGAGCATATGTCAGGTGAAATTAAGATTCAAACATCTCTATTGCAAATCATACTAGATCAGATGCCTTGTGATGGTATTGCATTAATGTAAATATTTTACATTTTCAGCAGGAAATTACTTTTTGGCTTAGTTGAATGTGTTGATGTATCTGCCTTGTCTGCCTCCATTCATTCTTTATCGCATCCTATCACAGTCCCTTCCCATCTATTCTTGTCATTTTTTTCCGTCATATATGTCTGTAGTGATGGAATTAAGTTTCATATTTAATGGATGACATCTGCAAATCAATCACTAAGCAGGAATACGTAGCCTGTGAACATTCTAGTTTATCTTAAGTTGTGTGAAAGACTGTCAATTAGTGTAGGTTAGTTAATGGTAGTGTTTCCTGTAGAACATGTATTACTTTTCAAATCTAAATATGAGAGAGAAATGACTAGCCTGAGGCCGTTGTTATTTTACATTAAAAACATCATCTTACTTCCAGTACTTTTTGAAAAACATTCATATAAAGTCATTGCTATATGTATGTAAGTCGTTGTGTGTAGATGTTTGCATCCCCAGTGCAGTGAGAATTCACTATCACAGAAATAACATAAGTAGTTCATTACTGGTCATAAATGTTTTTACAGTGCAGCACTTATAGTAAGATGTCCTTAAAGTAAATATATACTCATTGTTTGCAAACGGTTTCAATTTTAAGGTAGAGCACCTTCTTCTAAAATGGTGTCCAGATAGTTCATCCCCAAAACTGGTAGACATTCTAAGCTATTTAGTTTGCATCAATTTTGTTGATTTACTTTAATCATTGTTATTATTTTTCATCTTTTATATGTTTTCCTTGTTATTTATTGCAGTTGTGTATTTCATGATTTTCAGTTCTCGTATTTATGTTCTAAATCAATATAGATGTACTTCCCCATCATTTTAACATTAAATATGTTTAAAATAAATCACTGTTAAAGGAGGGTCATTCTTATTTTTTATGATACACTAAGTTGTACATATTTTACAGTTTTTAAGGAAACGTGCTCATGCCTTCATGTAATGCTATCAGCTGTTCAGGGATAATACAGTAGTATTGTGCTACACTACTTCAGTTCTGAAATACTCAAAATGTTGTGACAACAGCGTTAAGCAATGTGAATGGCATGTAACCGACTAAGATTTGTTCATTACTCTGTCAGAAAACAGTGCAGTCATAGTACAGTTCATTTAGGTTCACCATCTTTTCAAGTTCTTAAAGTAGATTAATACAGTTAGGTGATCCAGTGTTGCCGGGTGTACACTCACAGCTGTACTGTACTGTATTTTCATAAGCACTTGCATTGTACTTCACTATTTATTATTCTATAATATGTCATTGGGAGAAACATGATTAAAGTATGTGATTAAAGTATTGTTTGTATCTTTTTGGATTGATCTTCAGCAAATTGTTTGTAAGGTTATTTGCTTCTACTGGGATTTGGTTGGATGGTTGAATTCCAGTCTCCTTTTCAGATTAAACATTATATCTGAAATTGTTAATCTTCTTCCTATTCATCACAGATGAGTTCGGTTCCGAGCCCTCAGAACCGAGTCGGCTTTATACCAAGCTTGCATGCACCAAAAACTCTCGAGCTAAGCTGCTACCCACAATGCCCTTTGCTCTGTTGCCTCAGATCTCATTTGCCGCACAGCCATATAGCAGCGTTTCACTGAACTCTCCAGCTAAGTGATTTTTTTTTATACATTTACAAGTTTTTGTAAAAGTTTTTTTCCTGTTTATAGTCTGTTCTTGATATCTGTATTGTTTCAGCTCTACCCACAGGTATCTCTTTCTTACCATTGTTGGTATTTTCTCACTTTCTACCCTTGTGGTTTCTTACCATTGTTGGTATTTTCTCACTTTCTACCCTTGTGGTATCTTGTTACCATTGTTGGTATTTTCTAACTTTCTACCCTTGTGGTTTCTTACCATTGTTGGTATTTTCTAACTTTCTACCCTTGTGGTTTCTTACCATTGTTGGTATTTCCTCTCTTTCTTCTTCATTTCCTCCACTTTCCTCACTCTTTCCCTTTTGCGTGAGAGTGTGTTCTGGGATGTCTGAAAAGAAAGGAACTACAGGGTTTAAACACTACTCTTCTTGCAGTGCTAAACTGCCGAATAGTGACCTCCTTGAAGTGTGTGTGTACTGTTTGGGGATTCTGCATCTGTTGGCGAAACCCCCGTGTGATATCTGTGCTAGCTTCAGTCAGTGGACGCTAAATGAACGTCGGAACAAACTGATTTTGAAGGGCCTGCTTGCTTCGCCTTTTTCGAAGGCTATTTCTGCGATGGAGGTCTCATCCCCAACTTCTGTGGACAAGAAACGTTCTCGCTTGAACCGCTCTTCACCAGCCAGTGACAGAGGTAAAAGTCATAAACACAAGGCCCATAAGTCCTCCTCAGAGCACCATTCTGCCTCCTCAGTTCCAACTACTACATCGATTCCGAGCTCGGCTCCAGCAAAGCTTACCGAGGTCGCCTTGTCTGCACCTACCCTGGCACCGACAACTACGGCGCCGTCTACTGCCTCTGTTCTTACCTAGCTTATCTGTTTCTGTCTCGGCACCATCGCCCATTTATGCTCCGTTATTGGTTACGACAACTACCTCGGAACCGTTTTTGTCATCCACCCCTGTTGTGACTTCGGCTCCGAGCCAGTTCATGGCTCCAACCATATCGTTGTTGCCGGTTTCGAAATTGTAATTGGTGCCATTCTGCGATACACCATAGACCCTATACTCATCGACTGTGGACCCATTTGCCAGACAAGCCTGCAGCCCCTTTTTGGACCGGCCTGATTCCCCCTCAGGAGCATCGGTAAGATCCACCAGGAGCCTTTCCGAATTGGATGTGGTGCACCTTTTTGACCAGCTGCTGACCGCCAGGGGAATTTCAAATCTGCCTAGACCCTATCCCACTCCAGGCTTTGAGTCTATTACTCCAGCAACCCCTACTTACTCTCCACCCTTGGATCCCTCTGTTCCAAGGCTCATTTAGCCAACTTTTTCTAGAGGATTCCCTTCCTTGGCACCAACGATACTGTCTGAGGCCCTGAGACCCCTTTTGGTGTCGGTTCCATTGGAACCCACCCTTCCTCAATCTCATGCTTGGGGGTGGAACCTCCGGTTCTGGTCTCGGTTCCGATGGTATTGTCGGTCTTGACTTTGGATCCTAGGGTGACTGTCGCTCAGAGTCTGCTTGAGATTCAGTCCTTGGGGGCGGACCGTCTGGAGCGGGGTGTGACTCCGGTTTCGATTTTGTCTTCTTCGGTTCCAGGCTCCCACTCCTCTTCAGGCAGGCCCACTTTTCGGGTGATGGGAGATGGTGCTTGCTTCTAGCAATCCTCCTCCATTGGTTATTCCCCCAGTTCCTTCTGAGCCGCAGCTGTCAAAGGCCACCCCCCAAGGACTCCGAGAGCACAAGGCCCAGATGCTCCCACCGATGAACCCCCTTGGAAACGGGAGTGTAAGAGGAAACACATGGACTCCCCAGAGGAGTCCCTCACAGAAGATATGGACTATGATGATGGGGAAGGGTCCCCATGGTCACCCCTGACTGTCTCCTTCAGTGACATCATGGAAATCTTGAAACACAGGGGTGACTGGAAGTCCTCCAACCCTTCGTTGGAGGAATCTGTATTCCTGCAGGCCTTTCGCTCTCAGCCCTCTACTTCTTGGGTGACACCCCCTCCGCCGATGAGTTGGTTAAACTCATCATGCAACGGTCATGGAAGAACCCTGACTCAGTTGAGGCCATCCCCAGGAGATCAGACAAGGTACTCTTCCCTCCAGAGGATCAAGCCCATTGGTCTAGAGGTATGCCAGTGGATGCTATGGTGGTGGCGGCAGCCACGAAAAAGGACCTTGCAGAAGAAAGTCCTGCTGTTCATCCGCCCAACAGAGTCCCAGGCAGTGGGCAGGTTAGGGAAGCGAGTCTTCGCATCAGCGACCTTTACTGCTAGGTCTGTGAACTTTTTGGCACATTTTACGAGGCTCCAGAGAGATCTTATCTCCGAACTCTCCAGAACCCTTGCGGGCCAAGTATCTGATGGAGCACGAGATAGTTACTTCCCAACTTGCCACCCTAGAATCAGTATCTAATTCATTCATGAGGTTGCTGTCACAAGCAACCGAAGGAGCAGCTAGAGCTGCGGGTGCAGGTGTAGTCATGAGACGCCACACCTGGATGCGCATTTGTGACCTCGCTGACTCCTTCAAGTCTTCCTTTCTAAATGCCCCTATTAAGCCATCAGCTCTGTTCGGTGCTAAGGTCAAGGATACATTAGCCAGGTGCGAGCAAGATGGGAAGACCTTCTCTGTCATTGGCCTACGCTTTTCCAAACCTCAGCGTTCCTTCTCCAGGAATCAGAGGAGTGGGAAGATGTGGCACAAGAAGTCTGAAGGTCCTTTCCGAGACGCATGTGGTGAGGACTCCTCCAGAGGCAGAGGGGGTTCCAATAATGGAAGATGTCCCTTTCGGGGCAGAGAGGGTCCCCGGACCCAGGGCTCCAGAGATCCCTTCTCGAGTAGACGTATCAGCGCTCCTGAGGCGCTGCCAGATTGCTTTCCTCTGGAAGCAGTCAGGGTGCATTTTTCTCTGCACCAAGCTTACCTGGCTGTCCATTACAGATCAGTGGGTGCAGAGAATCATTACCAGAGGCTACCATATTCCCCTAATAGCTTATCCAAGACCTCCGAAATCCCTTCCCAATGTTCCACCCAGTCAGAGGGATGAGGCAGCTTCTGAAATACGAAAGCTTTGGCAAAAACGAGCCATCCAGCAGGTCCCCCCAGATCAGTATGGATCAGGGTTCTACTTCCTTTCTGTGGGAAGGTGTGTGGATGTGCTCTTTTGATCTCCGGGATGCGTATTACCATATCAAGATGGACAAGCGCTCCAGGAGCCTTCTTCGCTTCTGGTTGGGAGTCCATCACTACCAATTCAGAGCCCTGCCTTTCGGTCAATCGACGGCCCCCAGTGTGTTCATGAAATGCCTTGCAGTGGTAACAGCTCATCTGAGACTTAAGGGATTCCAGGTGTTTCCGTACCTAGACGATTGGCTCCTCTCTGCCCCCACCAAGTGTCTTCTGGTCAGGGGCCTCTGCTACACCCTGGTTCTAGCAGAATCACTAGGCATCACCATACATTGGGAGAAATCCAACCTTCAACCCTCACAACAACTGAAATTCATAGGAGCAATATTCAACACCCAGTCAAGCCTGATCTCACTTCCTGTCCACAGGCTTCAGAGACTAAGGGCACAAGTTCAAGTAATACTCTGTCGAAGAAAGGTGTCTGCAAGGGAAGCCCTCCAAGCCTTGGGATCTATGGCTACAGCCATCCCTATAGTTCCCTTAGCCAGACTACACATGAGATTACTGCAGTGGCTCCTTCAGGCCCAGTGAATACCCAATTTTCACCCCCTGAGCTCACAGATTCTCATCACCAACACTTGCAAACTAGATCTCCTCTGGTTGATGAGTACGGATGAAAATCTTTGGTGTCGCCCTTTCCAGTCACCCCAGCCCAGCGCCACGGTGGCCACGGATGCTTCTCTGATGGGGTGGGGGGGCTACTTCCAGGGAAAGTCAGTCCAAGGCACGTGGTCCGATGTAGAGGTCAGCTTGCATATTAATGTCCTGGAGTTAAGAGCTGTGCTATTGGCGTTGCAAGCTTTTCATCCACTCCTTCCGTCCAGAACGATTGCTGTCCAGTCGGACAATATGTCCGTTGTCTGGTACATAAACAGGGAGGGACCAAATCTTACCTCATATGTTGTGAAGCCATGAGAATCTGGCAATGGGCTGTAGCTTACAACCGTTTTCTGATCTCAACGCATATCCCGGGGAGCTCCAACGTGATTGCAGACAGGCTGAGCAGATGCATTCTTCATCCTCACGAGTGGTCTCTCAACCGGGGTACGGGGGCGGAAATTTTCAGCCTTTGGGGTCAGCCATGCTGCAACCTTTTCGCCTCTCCCTCAAACACAAAATGCAGCAGCTACTTTGCCCTTATTCCCCCTCTCGGGGAGTCACCAAGAGACGCTTTGATCCACGATTGGCCCACGGGTCTCCTTTATGCTTATCCTCCGATTCCTCTAATTCCCCTTGTTCTAAGAAAAGCTATTCGGTTGAGAAGCAAAGTGATCCTCATTGCCCCATTCTGGCCTCGTCAAGTGTGGTTTCCATGCCTTCGACCTCATTTATTACAACCTCCCTGGATCCTAGACACTCATCAGGACCTCATATCTCACCCACAAGGGCTGACTCCCCCGATTCTGTCCACTCTCAAGCTGACAGCTTGGTTTCTCCACTTCCATTAGTTGCCAGGCAGGAAACCCTATCCTCACCCGTACGTGATATTATCTTGGCCTCTCATAAACCATCCACCAGGAAACTTTACAGGGACAAATGGAAAAAGATTCTCTGTTTGGTTACGTAATCAGAAAATAGATCTGTTCTCAGCCCCCATAGTCACTATTCTTCATTATCTGGCTGAACTGTTCGACAATGGGGCCTCAGCTTCCACCATTCAAGTCCATCTAGCAGCTTTTTCCAACTTCCATAATGGGTCAGATGGAGTGCCACCTATTTCCTCTCACCTTTGTGAGACCTTCCCCAAGGGTATTTTCCACAGCAGGCCTCCCATCAGACTGCCGGTGGAGACATGGAATCTGTCCTGGGTTCTGCAGTCTCTTTCTCTGATCCCTTTTGAGCCGGCTGCGACATGTGATCTAAAATTCCTGTCATGGAAATCATTATTTCTGGTGGCTATAACTTAGCCAGAAGAATTTCTGAATTACAAGCATTATGTATCAAGAGCCCTTATCTGATCTTTCATAAGGACAGAGTATTACTTCGTACTAACCCATCACAGAAAGTGGCTTCTGATTTTTTGATTAACCAGTCCATTGAGCTCCCTGTGTTCTTCCCAAATTACTCTAACAAAGGAGAATACTGCCTACATTCATTGGATGTTCATAGACAATTACATTTCTACCTGGACAGAACTAAATCCTTTCACAAGTCGGACCAGCTTTTCATTTCCTTTGTGGTTCCTTCAGTGTGAGGCACAGTATCGAAAGGTACTTTGTCTAAATGGCTCAAGGATTGCATTGCCTTTCCATATTCACTTATGGAGGGATCTAAGCCTGGCCAAATCAAAGCTCACACAACTAGGGCTATTGCAGCATCTGTTGTCTTCCATTCTAGGGCCTCCATGGATGTTATTTGTGCAGCTGCCATTTGGGCTAAGCCACACACTTTTATCAAGCATTACAAATTGGATCTGATGGGTAAGAGTGGCCTTTGGGTCAATGGTTCTCAAGAATGTTCTTCCATAAGGGCCACCCAGGTTCTCCATGTAGCTGGGGACTCGGTCCCATCAGTGATGAATGGGAAGAAGATTAACAACTTCAGATAAAGACGTTATGTCTTACCATAACATTCCATCTGTGTTATTGATCTTCTTCCATTCATCACACCCTCCCACTGTCCCCCTCCTAAGGTTCCTGGCAGATCTTCTGGGTCTTTGTGGTGTATTTGGGTTTCTGCGCAGAGATGGCCTCTGACTTATTTCATCTTCTATACGTTGCATGCAAACTCGATCTGAGGTAACTGAGCAAAAGGCATTGTGGGTAGCAGCTTAGCTCGAGAGTTTTTGGTGCACGCAAGCTTGGTACAAGACCGACTCAGTTCCGAGGGCTCGGAACTGAACCCATCAGTGATGACTGGAAGAAGATCAACAACTCAGATGGAACGTTATGGTAAGACATAACTTCTTTTTATTTACTCATGCTGTGGCAGTGTCATATCAGATGTATAGTTTAATTCTTACCTGCTTAACTCCTTTCAAATTAATTACATAGCAGTAATGCTTATATAGTTATAATATGCATAATAAAAAGATAATGCGGAACAGTTTAATATTGTAGTGTATGTCTTTTAATACCTAATATTTGCATTGTTTTTTAAATGTTATAATTCCGGTGTCAACTCTGATGTTAGCTAAGGCTGTCATTGTCACTGCTGAAGAAAATCTAGGCTGAATCTAGATTGATTACTAGTGCTTAAGCCGTTTTGTCTGGGAGTTTAATAGTTTCTGAAAAGGTCCTGTTAATTAATTACTGGATGAAAGTGCTCAACCTTTTACCAACAAACTTTGCTCTTTTTTAAGGATAACAACTGTGTGCTTCTTTCTAGTGTGTGTATTACTTTGAGTTTTTCTGGTCTGTTACACATGCTTTGAAGTGCTAGCCGTTTGGTTTTAAATTGCTCATTAGGTGGAATATTTTATAATAGCCTAAAATTTCATGCTTGGAAAAGGGACATTTTCACCATTAATACAGGTGACTATTAATGTTGGCTTTCTAAATGGTGTAGCAATGCCTACTCATGGTATAATGAAGTATGTCTGGAATGTGGTAATGCACTATACAACTCTAAACTAATGCATTTCTGAGGGAATTTATAATTGTGGCTGTTGATATACGATTTTTTAACCACATTACCCATCCATACAAAGTGAATGGCATAAAATGTCTTGCAAACATTTCTTTATGGCAATAATAGCCCATCTTCTCATAGAATTGCTTTTATTTTTCCTTGATATGATATAGGCCATAAACAGGCACATAAAGTATTATGAGCAGGTCACCAATCATAACCTGCTTATTAAGTGTTCAAGACATGGATGCTAAGAAATTCACCTCGAGAGCAAAGCTCGAGAAGTGAATCTTTGCATCAATGTCGAGAACACATAATAAAGGCGTGTGATCAGAGATGACCCAGTCATAATTCTTTGTAGTGGATGGATCTTTATCTGCTCCATGTACTACTAGTTACGGGGGGAGGGGGCACTGTTTTGCCGACAGTAAGCAAGCTTTGTCAGAAAGGCAGTAACACACTTACAGAAAGTCAGGGACACATTACTGGCACAGACAGCATGCAAAAACAAATCTGTTTTTATTCTGTTACTGTCATTTGTTAGTCAGTACTGGCAGATTTAACTGCCTAGCATGATACTAGATCTTAGTAAGTGAAGAAAGCTGTGCTTAACATTTAAGATCAGGTCTCGCACTTGAGAAGCGCTTACCTAATTTGTCTTTTTCTGGCTATCAGAGCATAATCATCACACACTCCATGCATTGCATTTATACTACCCCCAGTAGAACAGTTGTATTTACACTTGGTTCCAGAAACATGAAAGCTTGAAGATATCATCACTTTAGTCACGTAAATAGTTGTTTGGTTATATTTCTGCCTCTATGTGACAATAGAAGTTCAAGAAGTTTTATCACTAATCCTAGCCAAAAGATGGCGCAGACTGCTATATTGGAATTACCTGGAAGTATTAAAAACGAATTTGCTACCATGGAGTGTAGGAGTACAGTTAGTAGTAGCTGAGTCACGTCAAGCGATCAGATGTGAAGCCAAGACAAGAGGAAAGAAAGGCATTTTGTTTGTATGTACACATTCCTTCGGACTTTCCTGGATGGCAGGCAGCCACATTTTGACTAGATGGAATCTGTTTAGTTTGACATATACACGCATTTGGGTAAATGGTGCAGATTTTAATGTTTATTGAGTAAAACTCCATTTTCATTTTAAAACTGTGACTCCTGCCCAATACCCTTATCAAAACAGTTATTTTTCTTTTGAAATGGCTGTCATACCCAGCTTGTGTGCAGTCATATGTTGGATAATATATAGTTGCTGCTACCCCTGTCTAATGGAAATTGTTTTCAAGAGAACTTTAGGCAGGACCTTAACATATATTGGTGTTGAATTTTATAGTTTTAGTCTGTTAAACTTATCTTTTTATAGTTATATTGTCGTCCTTTGAGTACAAGCTCATGCATGTGTGTGTGTGTGTGTGTGTGTGTGTGTGTGTGTAACATACATGTGTCTGCATATACATGCACACAATTACAAGTTCTGTGTGTCTTAAGAATAAATCATTTGTCTGGAAAATAGCTGTCAAAGGAAAAACTTCAAAGACCAATTCACGTTAGGTTCAAGCAAGGCACCCTTTATTACTTGCAGCGAGGAGACAAAGCATGTAGGCACAAGGTTTGTCTGAATTACTGGTGATTAGTATGTTATTCTTATACAGTTCTCTTCCTCTCACACAGAAAATGTTACTATTCTATTGCTGACGTAGTTAGACACAGCTTTCTGTATGTTCTACAGAAAATGTTACTAATCTTATTGCTGACTAAGTTAGATTATCTGCTGTTTTGCAAAACATTTTGAGAAAAACAACCTGGCCTTGGGCTTATTTTAGCCCATTTTAACTTTTCAATTCTTCAATTGTACTGTTCTAATACATGTGTTATATTTTGTGTAGATTCAAGGTACATTTCTAGCTTTGGTACAAGTAATGCTGACTATGGTTTAAACTTTCAAGCATCTATTTTCTTTATCAATGCTTCTAGCAGCTGCATACTTTCTCATGGCATAAGCAGAAATGAATATCTGTTTGTTAGGTTTTAAGGCATTAGCAGAAATTAAATATCTCTTGTTATTTTCATGACATTAGCAGAAATGAAATGCCTCTTGTTAAGTTTCTAATAGCTGTGCAGATTCATGCAGTGTGAACAGAATAAATGTATTAACCCTTTTAAACCTTGAATGCACTAAGCATACATATTACTATTATATATTTTTATAACAATAGCTATTTAATCTCTATATTCTTAAAAAAAGATGGGATTTTGGTAGCGATATGTTATTTCAAAAAAATTTACAAGTGAGTACCATATACCTAAAGTCACTCACATAGCCGACAGATCTAAGTTGTCTCTTCTGTCCACTCCTCAACAGATGGCAGATGGGTCTTTGGTTCTGACCTCTGATCCATCTTTGACCAATGTAGACTTAAAGATCCAAAGTCAGTCTCCTCCCCTTACCCATAACCCTCTCCTATCCCCAATATCATTTCAGATCTTGTTTGCTAAGTGTTAGAGTAAGATGTGGTTCATTACTCGGGTGACTCAGATAAGTGTAATTGTTTCTTCTGTTAGTTTTTTCCTCGGAGTTTCCAGTTTCTTCTTTTACCTCACATTTTCTAGGCTTTACACTTCCGATTACAAAAAAAATGTTATCTGTTGTTCCCCTGACTGTTCGGTGTTCTCTCTGCTTAAGACTGATAGTCTTATACTAATCATTCCTTAACTGAGTTTTAATATTTTTCAGTGTTATTTTGTAAGGACTGTTGTTTTTGTTCATATTCCTGTTCGAACGTTGTGTTTTCTTGTTCCTCACAACATGGCCAAGAATCCCTCCAGCTTCAAAAAATGTGTGGTATGTGGCCAAGAAATCACAAATCTGGACGCACATGCAAAGTGCATCTATTGTTTGGGTGAGAGGCATCTTGAAGAGGACTACTCCATCTGTACTGCCTTTGGTCATAGAGCCGTTATGGAGCATTGTAATAAGCTAGTCCTGAAGGGACTTCTTCCAGCCTCTGCATGAGACATTTCCTCCTCTTTTTTAACTTCTGGAGCTTCCTCATTTGCCAGAAAGTCTTCAGACGGAATAATGAAGAAAGGACAGCAGAAAGTCCTGGGGAAAAAACAAAGAGGCTAAGAAGACCTCCCTTGATCACTCTGCCTCTTCTATTATATCTTCAGCTTCTGTTTCCATGATGCCTAGATCATTGGATTCAACATCACTTTCGGATCTCATCATCATTGAATCCTTTTCTCCTCCTGATGTGGAGCCAAAATTTTTTCTGGAGCCAGTATTCCAGAGACTTCATTTTCCCTTCCTACAGGAAAGGGTGATTCACTACTCCTTCAGGAATCCATCCACTTCTTCATCCATTAGGTCAGTCCGTTCTACCAGAAGCCTCACAGAAGCAGACATGGATAAGATGGTGAGGAAGTTCAAGAGGCTTTGTTGGACCCTTCCTGCTGAGTGGGCTTCCCTTACGTGCTCAGCTCTGCTAAGGTAAAAAGGAATCTGGTCCTTTGAAGCCTCTTCCCAAGAGGAGTCAGTGTTCTTTGAGGCCTTTGAGTCCACCCCAGCTACGTCTTGGGTGGCCCGTCCTGCAGATGAGATGGTCAATCTAATATTGAAGTAGTATTGAAGGAACTGGATGTGGTTAAGCCGATACCATGCAAACCAGACAAATTTCTTGTTTCTTCAAAGATCATCCTCATTGGAGCAAGGGTCCAGTGTTTGATTTTATGTTAGTGGTGTTAGCCATGAAAAAGGAGCTGACTGAGGAGAGCTCCTCTGTCCGTCTCCCTAATAGGGGGCTAGGGTTTTAGACAGATTTGGGAAGTGATTTTACGTTTTGGCAATCTTCACTCTGAGGACATTGAATTATTTGGCACACATAACAAGACTTCAGAGAGGTTTGACAAAGGAGCTTTCCAAATCTCTGTGTCAGGGTTGGTCCATTTCTGCGAGCTCATGGAAATGGTCAACTCACAGCTGGCCACCCTTCAATCCTTATACAGCACTTCAGTGTGCTAATACTATGGAAGGTGCTTTGAAAACCAGGGGTGCAGGCATTATTGTAAGGGGACATGCTTGGATGCACTTGTGTGACTTTGCAGAATACTTCAAGATGTCCTTTGTAAATCCCCCTTTCAATGATTCAACTCTTTTTGGACTAAAAGTCAAAGAAAAAATTTGTAGGAATGAAAAGGTTGGAAAAACCCGATCTGCTGCTGTATTATGGTTTTCTACACCCCAGAGATCCTTTTCCAGGAACCAGAAAGGTGGCAAGAAACTGTATTTCCAGAAGTCCAAAGGTTTTTCCTCTGACACTTCTGGAAATAGATCCACTTGTAACAGAGGGAAGAACTCTGATGGTGGACATCACACAGTGGCAGAGGAGGTCCACAAATCCAAGGCTTCTAAGGTCCATTCCCTGAGAAGCTTTATCAGCACTCCTGAATGTTTGCCTGACTGCTGCTTTCTGGAGACAGTCAGGGAGTACTTGTCACTGCACCCTGAAGCCTAGACATCCATCACCAAAGACACTTGGGTGCAGAAGATTTTCTCCAGAGGCTATTCATTTCCCTTTTTTGTCGCTCTCCATCATCAAGGAGACTCCTGAACATTCCATCCTGTCAAAGAAGAGCAGCTCCTTAGAAATAAAAAAAAATGCTGCTGGATAAGCAAGTCATTCAGGAGGTCCTACCACACAAACATAGATCCATAACTTACTTCAGATTCCTTTTGGTGCCAAAAAAGAATGGGGACCGCAGGCCTGTTTTGGACCTCAGTCATCTCAATCAATATGTTAAACAAAGATTTGGATGGTTACAGTTCAGTCCATCTTCCCCTTGTTGAGGAAGATGGATGTGCTTGATAGACCTTCAGGATGCATACTACTGTATTATGATAGCCAGGCGATTCAGAAGGTTTCTCTACTTCCAGCTAGGAGGAAGTCATTTTCAGTTCAGGTCCCTGCCCTTTGGTCTCACTGTAGCCCCCTGGATGTTCACCAAGTGCATGGTGCTGATCACAACTCATCTCAGACTGCAAGGGTTTCAAGTGCTCCCCTACAAAGATGACTGGCCTATTTCCTCCCCTACCAGGGATGATCTTTTCCACGCCAGGGACTCCTTGCTCCATCTGTGCTATTATCTGGACAGTACAGTGAATCTAGACAAATCCAAGCGTGTTCTGGTCCAGTCAATAGAGCTCATTGGGACACATTTGGGTACTACTGGTCAGATCACAAAACTTCCAGAGAACAGGTTGACTGCCCTGCAGAATGAAGTGTCACAAGTCCTTTCCTGCAAGAAGCCAAGTGTGAGATCAATTCTTCAGCTTCTAGGATCTGTGGCTGCTTCCATTACTTTGGTTCTTCTAGCAAGGTACCACATGTGAATTCTCTAGTGGATACTTTCGGTATAATGAACCATCAGACATCATCCCATGAGCTTTTCTGATTGTAATGATAGACATTCGGTAGACACACATGACATGGTGGCCTTGGTCACCAAAGGTATCACGAGGTTGACCCTTTGTTCCTTCTTCTCCCAAGGAAACTGTGACTACGGATGTTTCCCAGTTGGGGTGGGGTGGAGTACTACATGGGAATGACAGTCAAAGACAAGTGAACCCCTTTAAGGACAATCTTCATATCAGCATTTTGGAGATGTGAGCTGCCCTTCTAGCATTTCAGGTTTTTCAGGACATTCTACCCGTGGAAGTGATTTCTGTCCAAAATGTCAGTAGTCTGGTACATCAACAAATGGGGGGTACACAGTTCTACCCTTTATGTTGAGAGGCAGTGAGAATGCGGCAGTGTGCTATATTTTCTGATCATGTTCCAATAGCAGTGCACATCCTGGGAAATCCAGTGTTCTGGCAGACAGGTTGAGCATTTATATCATCCTTCTGCCTTACAAACAGCCCTTTAATCCAAAGGTAGCAGAGCAGATTTTATGTATCTAGGGCCAGCCATTCTGTGAACTTTCTGTTTCACCCTCCCAACACAAAATGTAGTAGGTTCTTTGCACTTAACCCTCAAGAGGGTGAGTCACCAAGGGATGCTCTGACACACATTTGGCCCAACAGATTCCTGTATGGCTTTCCCCCTACTCCACTCATCCCTGAATTGCTGCACAAAGCACTGAGGAAGAAGATCTCATCATCCTCCTTATCCCTTTTTAGCCTCAACAGATGTGGTTTCCCTTTCTATAGCCTCATTTAGTACACCCTCCTTGGCTGCTAGACCCCAGTCCACGTCTTCTCTCTCACCCATCCAGGATGCTTCACCCAGACATTCAGGCCTAAAAACTAATGACTTGTTTTTTCCAATTCTGATGATGGCTAGTCAGTCCAGGCTTTTTTCTCCAGTTATCCACATTCTTGCTTCTTCTCTGAGACCATCTACCAGGAAAATGTACAAGAACAAGTGGAAAAGATTTTCTTTCTGGGCTTTTCAGTTGAATCTAGACCCCTTTTTGGCTCCTCTTCCTGCTGTTTTTGGATTTTCTGTCTTCCATTTTTCATGATGGAGCTAGCTATTCTACTATTAAGGTCCAGCTAACTGTGATTTCTAATTTTCTTATAGGGGAAAATCATTCATCTGTAGCCTTCCATAGACTGTCCGAAGCATTCTTAAGGTGCACTTTACTTGTAAGACCTCCCCTTAGGGTTCCAACACCTTATTGAGTAATGAACATTTTTAGCCTTAATCTATCATCCCTTTGAGTCTGCAGCTAAGGCAGATATTCAGTTTCTTAACTGAAGAACATTATTTCTGGTGGCAGTCACATCAGCTCGGAGAGTATCTAAACTACAACAAGCCTTGTCTTGCAAACCTCCATATCTTATTTTCACAAGGACAAAGTATCGTTGCAGACAAACCCATCCTTTATTCCAAAAGTGGCAATTGATTCTTTACTTTAACCAATCCATCCACCTTCCAGTTTTCTTCCATAACTTTTCTAACAAAGGGGAGTATATGCTACATTTGCTGGGTGTGTATCATTAGCTTTGTTACTGTCTTCACCATACAAAACATATTTGGAAGTCTGAGCAACTGTTTGTCTCTTTCTCCAAGCCATATTCGGATAAGGAGTCTCCAAAGTAACTTTAGCAAGATGGCTGGCTGACAGCATCTCTCATGTACAAGCAGAAGGACCTTACTTTACCTAGAGCCATAAAGCCCATTCAAACAGATCTGTGGCTGTTTCCACTTCTTCTTTCAAGGACATCCATTGATATTTGTGCAGCTGTCACTTGGTCAAATATTCATACCTGCATTTCTTATTACAAATTGGACTTGCTGTCAAGAAATACGGATGCTCAGTTCAGCCATCCTCTGCAGTAACCTTCCATGAAATCACCTTAGATATATGTAGCTGGGGACTCTATCTCATCCGTTAAAGTTCAGATAGAAGAGAACACCAGATGCGAAACTTGTGTATTTACCATAATGATCTGTGTGGTCTGCTTCTGTCCTTCCACAACTTTCCACACTCCTTTCCCCTTCCATAAATAAAAAGCTCATTTGTTTTCTGGTTTCTAGTGTGACAGTCAGACCTATCAATTGGTTCATTTCACAAGCTTCTTTAGCTCTCCAGATGAGAATATAAGTGGATGGTTATACCCAGGAATTTGCTTGTTAGAGATGTTTCATCTCTTTGTGGAATTTTGGACAAACTCAGTCTCGGGTGACGTTGGGGATTGGAGTGTAGTATGGGTAAGGGGAGGAGCCTGAGCTTTGGATTATAAAGTCTAGTCCTTTGATGCAAATTGGAGTAAATCATATAGGTTCATAGGTTGGTACTGAGCTATCTGCCCAAAGGCATATATTAGCCCAGCCACGTTGTGCGGTATTCACCTCCCCTTTAGTAGTTCCCTAGACCCTTGTACTAGCAGCTAGTACCCTTGGCCCCTATCTAGTAGTGCTGTTGGTGTGATCCCCGGTGTGAACTTTCTGTTACCCATCCACTCATCAAGGTTCCTCCTGAAGAGTGATAGTGAGGGGCTCTGTCTTATGTAGATCGGGACCCTGTTCCATAGTAAGGGAAGTCTCTGCGAAGGGAATCTATCCCTCCAGCATGTTCTATTCATTGTTGTGTTGAGGTTTATATCCCTAGAGCGTGTAGCTTGAGTAGATTTGGTTTTGTTAAGATGGAGCATGTTCAACAATTCTGAGTTGGACATGGCTCTGTACGTTAGACAGAGATCGCCTCTGAGAAAGCGGTATGCAACAGAGAACAGTCTGAGCTTTTTCAATCATGCTGCATAGGGCAACTGTTTGAGGCCAGTAATTCTCTTGGTTAGGTACCTCTGTGGTCTCTCCAGCTGCTGGAGATGTCTAGCCAGGTACATTCCAATTGGTGCATTGTACTCAATAATGGGTCTGATGAGGGAAGAGTAGAGGGGCACCATTACATCCTTAGATCTTGATACAAACCCTTTCATGATCAGATGGGTCACATAGAAGGATTTTCTAACCACTTTGGCAACATGGTTATCAAAGGAAAGCTGGCTATCTACTTGGGTCCCTAGATCCCTTATTTCTTCTTCAGATTTCAGGGGATTACCTCCTATGTTGTAGTTTGCGGGTACTCTGTTTTTTCCAAAGGGGATTACTACGCATTTTTTTGCATTTAGCTTGAGACCATGGCTTTGACACCATGCATCAGTCTCATTTAGGCCCTTCTGGAGGACCTCCATGTCGGCCGGAGAGTCTATTATAGCACCCAGTTTGCAGTCGTCCGCAAACTTTGTCAGCCACAGCCTTTCCGTGATTGCCTGTATTTCTGAGAAGTATATGCCAAACAGGAGGGGGCCCCAGGACAGAGCCCTGAGGCACACCACTCATTACTGGTCTGGATTCGGACACAGATCCCGCTACTCTTACTTTATGGGATCTGTCTGAGAGCCAGTTTGCGATCCATCTTGTGATGTAAGGGTTTATGCCCAGGCTGGTGAGCTTATCAATAATACCCGAATGGTGAATGGTGTCAAATGCTTTAGCAAGTTCAAGGTAAGCTGTGTGTACCTCCTTTCCCTTATCTATAGCCTGAGTAACTGTCTCAAAGAAATCCACCAGGTTCAGGAGGCATGATCTGCCCTTGACGAAGCCGAACTGTGTGGGGTCCAGCGACTGGAGGTTCCCAATCTCTCCATTTATGAGTTCCATAATGATTCGCTCCATAGCCTTACAGATCAGACTGGTCAGGCTTATTGGTCGGTAGTTCCCAGGGTCAGTTGTGGGCCCACCCTTGTGTAGCGGGACCACCGATGCTGTGCGCCATTCTCTGGGCACATATCCTGTGGAGAGGCTGAGACTGAACAGGGTATTAAGATGCGGGGTTAATTCCTTTCGGAGCTCGCATATGACACAGCCTGGGACACCATCTGGTCCCATGGAGGCAATGTTTTTAGCTTTAGATAGAGCCTTGTTAACCAACGTATCAGTAATAATTGGACTTACTCAATCCCCTGGAATGGTAATAGGCCCTGTAGGTGGTGGTGGGGGGGGGGGGGAGAAATTTGCACTGAACCTGTCAGCCAAGATGTTGGCAATGTCAGAAGGGTCAGTGTATTTTGTTCCATTTTGTACTAGCTCAGAACAGACCTGAGCATTGCCATTTAGGTTTTTGATGTAGCCGTAGAAGGCCTTATGGTTATCCTTGGCATCCTTGGCAACTTTCTTTTCAAAATTAGCCTTAGTTGACTTGATGAGGGCCCTCAATTTCTTACTAATGCTGATCAGGGATGATTTTTATACTTGAGATTTGGCCTTTTTTTGTATAAGCCTCCTCCTTTTATTGTAAAGTTTGCTTATGGCCGGGGTCCACCAGACTGGATTCTTCTTGCTTGAGGAAGGAGTCTTGGTTTTATTTGGGATAGCACGGTCCATGCAATCCTGAAGATGCATATAGAGTGCCTTGGTGTAGGATTCCATATCCTGGATATCATTATCCTTCTGCAAGGGAATAGTGAAGCTTTCCACTTTGGATGCAAGTAGTTTGAAGTTTGCTTTGGAAAGGTTTTTGACTATGGTTTCTTTGATTGGGGGAGGTGGAGGAGTGAGGATGTCCAGGGTTATCAGTTTGTGGTTGGATCTGACCAAGGAGGGAGTGATAACGGGTGTGGTATAGTGGGCACCCATATTTGTGATGATTAAATCCAATATGTTGTCCCCTCTAGTGGGGGAACATACTAGTTGTTCAAGGGCATTTGAATTTATAAATTCTATGAATCACTGAGCATAGGAGTTGGAACATTGGTAGTTCGCCCAGTCTATACCAGGGTAGTTGAAATCACCCAAGATTATGGTGTTGGGTAGGACCTTTATATTTTCCAATGTCTCAAGGAATGCAGAGTGAGCATCTTGGGACATGGTGGGCGATCTATAACCGGCTACGACTTGAAATATGTTTTTTCCTGCCGATAGTTGCTCATGGATGATCTCTGGGGCATCATGCTGCGTTACAAACCTGGAGATATGGGTATCCTTGATGAATATGGATACACCTCCGCCCTTTGTACTGCGATCCGGTAACTGAGGCTGGAAGGTGGTATATGAATTGTAACCTGGCAGTGCTGGGGTGCTCTCTTGAGCCTTGAACCAGGTTTCCGTCACTGCACAAACATTGATTTTCTCCATGCTGAGGAGAGCCTCGAGTGTGTGCATTTTGAGGTTGAGACTTCTGGCGTTGAGTAGCATTACCCTTAGTTTTTGGTTACCTGTGCTGGTTACAGTGGTTGGTTTGTCTTTTGAGCCTTGCCTAAAAAAGGCACTATGGGGACGGCAAGAGCGTTGGCCAGTATTCGAAAACCTAGGTGTGACATGTGCAACCCATCTCTGGCAAAACAGCGAGGCTTGTCTATCATGTCATCCCAGGCAGACAGGCACTGGATCCCCTTAGAATGACACCAGAAGCTTAGCCAATTGTTGAAATTGATCATTTTGTCTTTGTACTGTGGTATCATTCTAGGTGAAGGTAGTATGCTACTCAAGGTCAGGGTCATACCAGCTTGGGCTACATGATCAGAGAGCTCCTCAATGTCTCTTTTCATGTAGTCCAGGTAGGTACGTCTTAGATCATTCACACCAACATGTACAATGACAGTGTCATACTTGTACTTGTTCTGGAGTGACCTAAGTGCTTGTGTTATGTGGTGGATTCGAGCATCTGACAAGCAGCTGACAGTAACCTTCTCCTTGTTCAGCCTGGTGAGTGGAACATCCGTGTGCCTTACTATAGAGTCTCCTATTACTATCGTGTTGGGTATGGTGCTTTGCCTTAAGGGCTGTTGTGAGGCACACTGCTGAGGTGAATTATGTGTTTTCTGGCTTGTGTTTGGGGGTGCAGGTTGCTTGCTTGTCTGCTTTGGAGGGCACTGTTTCTTTTTCAGATTGGTACCTAGTGCCTCCGAATATGTTTTTGTGTATTTATGTGTATGTTTTGCCCGTGCTTGTTTTGTAGATTCATGTGTGACAGGTGGTGTGATGCAAGTGTGTCCCTTATCCTCTTGACTGTCTGTTACAGTCATGGGTTGAGAGCGCTTAGCCTCCAGTCTGGCTGTGTATTTGCATCTCTCACAAGTGTTTGTGTCTAGAGGTAAGAGGAGAGGGTTGTCTGTATACATGAGGCAGTTGTGACATTGCCTCAGGATGCCCAATTCCACCAGATGAACTGGAGAGTACACCTGAAGCTGACCTCTGGACATGCTTTGAAGAGTAAATTGAATTTAAGTCCTGTGGACGATCGAGGGTCTTATGCTATATTATAATATCTGTAAGATAGCCCCAATTTGCTTTCTAAATTTAGAGTATCTTGTGGTAAAAAATTCACCAAGCATTTTTTGTTCAAATCTTTTGTGAGTTCTTGAGGTGTCAATGTACTTATGATTCAGGATTTAGGTCTGACCTTTCCATTTGTGGCTCAGATTTACAGAATGTACACACCTTCTTAGGCATCAGGCATTTTTTCTTGCATTGCTGTTCATATTGTCTTTGCTTTAGTGTTCTGTCAGCTTATTCTGAGTTTGTAGTTTCTCATTTGTTAGGTTGTTGAAATGGATAGACAATCATTTAAAAAAAAGCATAAAGTGGATCACAAAACATTGTCTCAGGACAAACACTCCCTGTGAGTTTACCTTCAGGAGAAGAACATTTTAAAATCCAACTCTTAAAAGACAGGTACAATAAATTAAAGTTGTTCAAAATGGAGGCTAGTCTTGTGCCCACTTTCTGAATGAGCTTCAGCCTTGAGCATTTCTTTGAGGTCAACTCAGTTAACATCCAGGTTGAATATTCAGGATGAGTCTTCTAAACATAAGAAGAATCAAAACACAGTACAGATAAACACAGATAATTTTGTGCTAGCTGACAACCTAAAAGACCTGGATTGGAAGAAAAGATGCATTCTGCTGTTTCTATCAATGGTGTTTCTAAATTGTCAGTCAGAATTTTGGTTGAAAATTTTCTTGATAAGTTGACTAGGACTGAAAGTTTAAATTCATTAACCAACAGAGAAGTTTATAAGATTATGGGTTTGAAACTCTTGTCATAGAATTTTTCAAATCCAGTCCCATCTCACCTCCTGAGTTTGACTAGAGTGAGTTTGTGTGGACATTTACTAAAATCTGTTAAAGAATGTTTGCTGTTTGTTCCCCCTGTGGTTTATGGGCAGATAGAGACATCATCTTAGTTCTTTCTTTTTCAGTGAGATCTTTCAGATAGTCTTCACCAGCCCCATAATCCTGTCATGGGAAGGCTGAAGTCAATTTAACAGGTAACAGTGTCACCATTAATAGATTTACCTTTGTCCACTGTGGTATCAGACTCAGGACTGCAGCCTTCAGTGTTGACTACTTTGATGGCATTAATATGTTGGTGTCAACAACCTTGATGGTAATAATGTTGGTGTTGCTGGGATGTTCATTCGATCACTGTTGCAGTAGCCTAAGGTAGAGTTTATGTTCTGCAAAAGACATAACAACTGGACAGCTTCTAAAGCTTCAGGGCACCTTCCACTCTCCCAAACTGTTACTTGGCTTGAGCTTATCTGACAAAGTCATATTTGGGTACCAAGCCCTTCAGAATTTTCCTGATGCTAGAGAGAGCACTCCACTATAGGCTTTCATGGGTTGACAGTCAGCTAATGTTTTCCATTACTAGCAAATAAAATGTCCTGACTGAAGTCACTTTTAACAGTATTTCGAACACGAGTTATCACTGTTGTGTGTCTGTCTCGGGTACCAAAGCTTTACCTTCCCAGTACCGTACGTCTGACATGTAATGTCAGCTCACAACTGTAGGGATATTTATGTGGCTGTACAAGTGTATTTCCTCATACTATTTCTGCCCGAGCTCAGGTTATGTATACGTAAGACTGTCATTTGGTTGTTGGTACCATTGCCTCAAATACTAAGATAATCGCCTCGTTGGGGCACCCTCCTTTATATTTCTTAAGTGTTTTTTCTTATCGGTATTAGATGTCAGCTGGGAGAGGTAAGTAGGAGTTGGATAGGCAAATCCCATATAAAGACTTTTGCATATCCTGTGTCTTTTTTCTTAGGAGCAGAACATGACTACAAAGCTTATTATATCTGCCAATCCTTTGTGCATAAGACTTTGTGGTCCAGTTTGTCCTTGCTTAACATTTTCTTGGAGAACGAACATCTCAAATGCTTAGCCCTCTCCAAAATGGCAGATTCCTCCTACAACACATGAGAGAAAGCTTAAAAGACCAAGGCCAGAAACTCAGTTGGCCTTTTCTGACTCCAGCATACTTGCTGAGGTTTCATAACCTGTGGTATATCTGATTCTGCCTCAGATGCCTTCTACTGAGACCCCCTCTAGAGGCCAATATGACATCAGAGTCCTTAATGACAGGATTATGCGGACAGAGGTGAACTGTAAATCATCATATCAGAGGGCCCAGAAGGGGCTCCCTCAAAGCCTAGTTAGAAAAGAGATCCCAGGTAAACTAATTGCGCTACGTCAGGGAACTGACCCACTATGTTTAGTACAGGCAGACATCACACCAAAAAAAAATTAGTGTCAGAAAACAAAAATTGTTGCCTGCTCTCAACCTCCTCTTTCCTTTTCCAGGGAGAAGAAATGAATGGATTTCTGTCAAGGTATTTAAGGCCACGTTGGCTTTGAAGCCTCCTCCTTTCTCTTCTCAACCCCCTACTCCCACCCATTAAACATTGCTGTTGGTTCATCTTCCTCTGTAAATGAGGATTCTGACCATTCTCTGCTCTACTGCTCTCAGATGCATTCTCTTGGATGAAAACTCCATTTCACTTGATTCCCCAGTAGAAGAAACTTCCTTTAGAGGGACTATCTTAAATGTGATGAAGCATTTTGAGTGGGAGTGTAGGCTGAACTCACAGGTGCAGAAAAGATACTACAGCCATTTGGAAATTGGCACTCCAGTCCCTTCCCCTCTACCTCTTGTTCTTGTGGCATTTTTTAAATGCCTTTTCAGTCCACTTCTGCGGCCCTTGATTCCCAGGCATTGGCTTCCAAAAGACGAGAAAGATTTTATAAAGTTGCTGATGATCTTAAATTTTTTTTTAAAAAATCCTGTAGTAAACCCTTCCACAGTTTTCCTGTCATCTGATAAGCCTTCTAAACTCCTTCGAATGCCTGTGCCCTCCCTTCAGACAAGCATAGCAGGGCTATGGAAGGTGCTGTAATAAGGTTTACACCTCCTCTACCTTGGCATTAAATAAAAAAAGAAAAAAAAAACTAGGCACTATACCAACCATTAAAAAAGCTGTAGTTGGAGTCAAGACATCAGTGGTCTGGATCCCTTCTTGGTGAGTTTCTACTTGCTGTGGGTTTCCTGTGTTCTGAGCTGTAGGGTGAAGATCTCGAGGGGTGATGTAATTGGCATCAGGCCATAAAATGCCTAGGTCTTTCCCCGTGTGTTGTCCAATGTTGTTTATCCCCTATGGGTAGAGTCTGTGGATCTAGTTGCACCTGCTGTGTATAAGAGGTTGAAGAATTCGCAAGCAGTGAAATAAAAAAATCTCAGGAGGCTGGTTCTTTATATCCAGTTCTTTATAGATGTTGAAGCAGATGAGTGCTACATTAGTCTGATTTGATTACCGAGTTTTACATAATTTTATATACATGAAAATGGGGTGTGTCCCTAGTTTGGTCTGCCTCTTACAAAGAATGTTTCTCTTTAACCCTTTAAGCTCAGGTAATTCAGTTGCTCTGTTCTTAACAAAGATAGTCCCTAGGATATAAAAATTTATTAGCACACACAGGAAATATGTTTGCAATAGTACTAGTTAATGTTGTGGTGTTTCTGCTGCTCCTTCACAAATAGCTTTGTCAGATCTGCCTTTCAAGGGTCCATCAATAGATCCACAAAATAGGCTCTCCTTGACGGAGGCACTGGAAACTAAGGTCAGGTGGGACTATGCCAGGGAAATCCTATGGCTAGGCTTGTAAAGGCCCCAGGGCCATTAGCCTAGTACACACCTATGAACCTGTGAACCTATGGAGCAGATCACATTGGGAGTTTGTTTTATTGTGTTTTCAAAAAGTATCTCCTAAAAACATTCAGTTCACCTTAAATAACTAAGTATTCTATCAGTAAAGACAGGGTTGTTTAGTGGAATTATTGTTGTTGTAATAGTAGTGTGCCCAAACAGGGAAATATTGGTGGTGGTTGTGGGTTGGGAGGGCTTGAGTTTGATAGTGGCTTTATGCCTGTGTGCAATGTAATGTTAGCTATTTGGATGGGAACTTGCCCATTAGTGAGGGATGAGCTGTAAGTATCCAGCTGTTTTGTGGTTCTAAATTCAAAAGTTTAGTGAGAAGCAAAAACCCCTTTCAAATATTATATTTATTTTATATGGTTTAGTGCCAGCCGACTTGTGTGCAATTTGGTACCTTTTTCATTCAAGCTTGTTGGGGGATCTCTCCTTTGCTCTGGTGGGAATTAAGGTGAATTAAGTAATGTATAAAAAACAGAAAAAAAGCAAAATAGTAGCTATTTTTTCTCTTTAGGCACCCATATCCATAGACTTTCTAAAATACTAGGGACACCTGTTTTCCAAGGCATGCCCCAATACATGATTCTGACTGGAAGTTTCCATCATCATTTCTAACCAACACCAGCCAGGATTTGCACTCTTAGTTTTGATCTACATTTTTGCTTTTTTCCATTTTTCATCGGATCCCCAGCCCTACCCTTCCCCTCCCAAAAAGACTAATTCAGTCTTTCTCACCTAAGAAAAGATTACCACAGACAAAATGGTATCGATCATAAAAAAAAAATAAAAAAATAAAAAATGGTTGTGCCATGTCTTGGGTACAGATTTCCCTCTAAATAGCACACTCCCGCATCCACGCAAATTCATCTGCTGTCACTCATTTACAGGAACTATGGGCATATAGGGCACCATAGAACCAGTGTCAGAAGGATTTGTAAGAAAGAGGTTTTACTCCAAACTTTTCCTAGTACCAGGGAAAGAAGGGCACTGGAGACCTATACTGGATCCCTTCTTACTAAACACCATCTTAAAAGTGCCAGCTTTCAAAATGCTGTCAAAGCATGCTGTGCCACCTTTCATTTTGCCCCAGGCTTTACTAGTATCCGTAGATCGAAGGATGCTTACCTTCATATACCAGTTTGGACCCTTTGCACGACATTCCTCAGGTTTGTACTTGGTCTTCTCACTGTCAGTTTACTGCTTTGCCTTTTGGGCTTTCCATAGCCTTAAGAGTTTTCACAAAGTGTCTGTCACCAGTGATCACTATTTTGCCAAATCCAGGGAATTCAGGTTTTTCCTTATTTAGACGACCTGTTAATCCAAGCTATTTTACTACAAATTTTCCTACAGCATCTCCAGTTCTCCTTTTTCCTCCTATCTCTGTTGGAGTTCATGATTAACTACAAAAACCTTCCCTGCAGCCATCTCAGGGCATATTTTTTCTGGGCTGCAGACTGGACGCAAAAAGTATGCAGACCTACTTACCTCAAGAGAAGGTGAGAGCCTTACAAACTACTTCCAAACATGGCCTCCCTCAGACAGTGCTCAGCAAAGGAGATCTTAAGGGCTCTGGGGATTCGTGACAGCAATTATCTGGCTCCTCCTAGCCAGACTGCATATGAGGAAAACCCAGTGGTACCTGAAAACTGTTTGGTCTCAGCACTGTCATCCTCTGGACACAGTGATTCCCCTTTTACCTTGTCTCAGATTGGTGGAAGAATCAGGTAAAACTCAACCCAGGGCTTCCCTTCACTCCTGCAGTCCCAGTTCAGGAAATAAACACAGATGCCTCATATGAAGCATGGGGGATCTGGGCAGACACCCAAGGAGTTCAGGGCAGATGGCAACAAATGCTATTAAAAGAACACAGCATGAAGGAAATGAGGCCCGTCACCCTGGCTCTAAAGGTCTTTTTACATCTCTGGAAACCAGGTACTCCACAAGTGTTCACAAATAACACAGTAAGGTGGTACATAAGGAAGGAGGGACCAGATCTTACAAGTTGTGTAGATTGGCACAGAAAGCCTGGGACCTTGCCACCTAAGAAAAACATGTCACAGCCACATACATCCCTTTACAGGACAATGTGTTGACAGACTCTTTAAGCAGGTCCATGGAAGATGCTCACAAATGGACCATGAACAGATTTCCAGGGCATCATTCACCACTTGGGGACTTCTCAGATACATCTGTTTACTTCAAAGACCAACAAACAGCTTCCACTGTTTTGCACAGGTACCCTTGCCCCTCACTTTCACTTTTCAGTTGACAGGGAAGTTCCTGTACTCCTTCCCTCCACTACTTGCCATTCCAAGAATTCTTGTAACAAAATGAGAAAAACAAAACTTTTGCTTGTGATTCCCTTTAGGACACGACAACATTGGTTCCTTTTTTTTTCTCTTCTAGCCAGGGGCAAGTACTACAAACTGCCACACAACAGGAAGGGTTACTGTTTCACACCAATCTACCATCCATAAACCTAACTCTGTGGACAATAGCAATCTAATTCCTTACAGGCAGCTTTTCTCTGATGATGGTATTAAAGTTCTCCAAGAAGCAAGGAGACCCACCACTCGAGACCTCAATTTTGTGCTGGAAAATCTTACCTTTCCTCCTCTTGAACCAACAACATCAGCAAACCTCAAATTCTGCACCTGGAAAACCATCCAAAGTCTGGCCCTTACTTCAGCTAGGAGAGTTTCAGACCTTCACGCACAAATATCCATTCCTCACTTTCTTACATTTCACAAAGATAGAGTGACCCTCTGGGCTAATCCTTCATTCATGTCTAAAGTAGTGAACAAGCTCTCGTTCAGTCAGGTCATAAACATACATACATTTTGTTCCAACCTACAGATTAGGGGGAAAAGGATCCTGCAGTCTCTGGACATTCACATATAGCTAAGATTCTATTTGGACATAACAGAATCCGTTTGTAAATGTGATCAACTCTTTGTTTCTTTCATGGACTCTAAACTGGGTCAGTGGTATCCAAACAAACCACTGCAAGATGGATCTCTAAGGCCATTTCCTTTTGTTCCTGTCTATATGGCACATTCTTGCCCTCATGTCCTCGAGCTGGGTCTGCCAGAGCAGTAGCTTCCTTTGGATCTTTCTTCAAAGGAGTGGATGCCAGGTCTGTACTGGAAGTTTCCACCTGGCCATCTGTACACAGGTTCACTAAACACTACAGGATTACTGCCTGTTCAAGGTCTAGAGCTACCTTCACTAGGTCAGTCTCATCTGTCCTCTTGGACAGTCCTGCTGTCTTTTAACCAACCACTTCTACTTTCCCTTTAGCTCTGGGAATCACTAATATGTTAGGAATATTTCAACAGTGATTTCAGTCAGGACACACTACATGTGTGCAAGAACTTAACATAACAGTAGATGTCCTACTAATCACTGTTGCAGTGTCCCTTCCATCCCACCTTATCCCCATTCTCTTGTGTAAGAACTTACCATAACAGTAGATGTCCTACTATCACTGTTGCAGTATTCCTTCCATCCCACTTTATCCCCATTCTCTTGAGTAAGAACTTACCATAACAGTAGATGTCCTACTGGTCACTGTTACAGTATTCCTTCCATCCCACCATATCCCCATTCTCTTGTGTAAGAACTTACCATAACAGTAGATGTCCTATGGATCACTGTTGCAGTGTTCCTTCCATCCCACCTTATCTCAATTCTCCTGTGTAAGAACTTACCATAACAGTAGATGTCCTATGGATCACTGTTGCAGTGTTCCTTCCATCCCATCTTATCCCCATTCTCTTGTGTAAGAACTTACCATAACAGTAGATGTCCTACTGGTCACTGTTACAGTATTCCTTCCGTCCCACTTTATCCCCATTCTCTTGTGTAAGAACTTGCCATAACAGTAGATGGCCTACTGGTCACTGTTGCAGTGTTCCTTCAGTCCCACCTTATCCCCATTCTCTTGTGTAAGAACTTACCATAACAGTAGACGTCCTACTGGTCACTGTTGCAGTATTCCATCCATCCCACCTTATCCCCATTCTCTTGTGTAAGAACTTACCATAACAGTAGATGTCCTACTGATCACTGTTGCAGTATTCCTTCAGTCCCACCTTATCCCCATTCGTTTGTGTAAGAACTTACCATAACGGTAGATGTCCTACTGATCACTGTTGCAGTATTCCATCCATCCCACCTTATCCCCATTCTCTTGTGTAAGAACTTACCATAACAGTAGATGTCCTACTGATCACTGTTGCAGTGTTCCTTCAGTCCCACCTTATCCCCATTCTCTTGTGTAAGAACTTACCATAACAGTAGACATCCTACTGGTCACTGTTGCAGTATTCCAGTAGATGTCCTACTGATCACTGTTACAGTATTCCTTCCATCCCACCTTATCCCCATTGTCTTGTGTAAGAACTCACCATAACAGTAGATGTCCTACTGGTCACTGTTGCAGTGTTCCTTCAGTCCCACCTTATCCCCATTCTCTTGTGTAAGAACTTACCATAACAGTAGACATCCTACTGGTCACTGTTGCAGTATTCCAGTAGATGTCCTACTGATCACTGTTACAGTATTTCTTCCATCCCACCTTATCCCCATTCTCTTGTGTAAGAACTTACCATAACAGTAGATATCCTACTGATCACTGTTGCAGTATTCCTTCAGTCCCACCTTATCCTCATTTTCTTGTGTAAGAACTTACCATAACAGTAGATGTCCTACTGATCACTGTTGCAGTATTCTTTCAGTCCCACCTTATCCCCATTCTGTTGTGCAATAACTTACCATAACAGTAGATGTCCTACTGATCACTGTTGCAGTATTCCTTCCATCCCACCTTATCCTCATTCTCTTGTGTAAGAACTTACCACAACAGTAGATGACCTGCTGGTCACTGTTGCAGTATTCCTTCCATCCCACCTTATCCCCATTCTCTTGTGTAAGAACGTACCATAACAGTAGATGTCCTACTGATCACTGTTGCAGTGTTCCTTCCATCCCACATTATCCTCATTCTCTTGTGTAAGAACTTACCATAACAGTAGATGCCCTACTGATCACTGTTGCAGTATTCCTTCCATCCCACCTTATCCCCATTCTCTTGTGTAAGAACTTACCACAACAGTAGATGTCCTATTGATCACTGTTGCAGTATTCCTTCAGTCCCACCTTATCCCCATTCTGTTGTGTAAGAACTTACCATAACAGTAGATGTCCTTCTGATTACTGTTGCAGTATTCCTTCCATCCCAACTTATCCCCATTCTCTTGTGTAAGAACTTACCACAACAGTAGATGGCCTACTGTATTCCTTCCATCCCACCTTATCCCATTTCTCTTGCATAAGAACTTACCATAACAGTAGATGTCCTACTGGTCACTGTTGCAGTATTCCTTAAATCCAACCTTATCCCCATTCTCTTGTGTAAGAGCGTGCTATAACAGTAGATGTACTACTGATCACTGTTGCAGTATTCCTTCCATCCCACCTTATCCCCATTCTCTTGTGTAAGAACTTACCATAACAGTAGATGTCCTACTGATCACTGTTGCAGTATTCCTTCAGTCCCACCTTATCCCCATTCCTTGTGTAAGAACTTACCATAACAGTAGATGACCTACTATGACTGTTGCAGTATTCCTTCCATCCCAGCTTATCCCCATTCTCTTGTTTAAAAACTTACCATAACGGTAGATGTTCTACTGGTCACTGTTGCAGTATTCCTTCCATCCCACCTTATCCCCATTCTCTTGTTTAAGAACGTAAAATAACAGTAGATGTTCTACTCATCACTGTTGCAGTATTCCTTCCATCCCACTTTATCCCCATTCTCTTGCTTAAGAACTTACCATATCCCCATTCTCTTGCTTAAGAACTTACCATAACAGTACATGTCCTACTGGTCACTGTTGCAGTATTCCTTCAGTCCCACCTTATCCCCACTCTCTTGTGTAAGAGCTTACCATAACAGTAGATGTCCTACTAATCTAGATCAAGAGAGGTAATCGTGCCCCTTTATTCATCCCTCATCAGGCCCATCATAGAATACAATGCCCCTTTTGGGATGTACCTTACCCGACACCTGCAGCAATTAGAAAGACCCCAAAAGTATCTCACCAAGAGGATCAAGGGTCTCAAACAGATGCCATATGCTGCTCGGTTAAAAAAACTCCAGCGCTACTCAGTTGCATACCGCCTACTTCGAGGCTATCTATGCCTGACATACAAAGCTATGTCAAATCCAGAATTAATGGACATGCTCCACCTCAGTAAATCTAAATCCCTTAGAGCCACACGCTCGAGGGACTTGAACCTCAGCACAGAAATAAATATAACTTGCTGGAGGGACAGGTTCATAACCCAGAGGCTCCATTCACTCTGGAATAGAATTACAGTTCATGTGAGGCAGAGCACCTCACTGAATCTCTTCAAGAAGAATCTCAATAGGTGGATGGGGGATCGTAGGTTTGTCCCAGGGATTACTCCGGTGTCACTATTAGACAGAGGCACAGTAAACTAAACCTTAAAAAGGGCACAGTATACTCAAATCAAGGGGTGGCGTAAGCCATACAGAATCGGGCTAGGCTTATAATTGCCCCAGGGCAGTTAGTCTAGTATGAACCTATGAACCTATGATCACTGTTGCATTATTCCTTCCATCCCACCTTATCCCCATTCTCTTGTGTAAGAACTTACCACAACAGTAGATGTCCTACAGATCACTGTTGCAGTATTCCTTCCATCCCACCTTATCCCCATTCTCTAGTTTAAGAACTTGCCATAACAGTGGATGACCTACTGGTAACTGTTGCAGTATTCCTTCCATCCCACCTTATCCCCATTCTGTTGTGTAAGAACGTACCATAACAGTAGATGACCTACTGGTAACTGTTGCAGTATTCCTTCCATCCCACCTTATCCCCATTCTCTAGTTTAAGAACTTGCCATAACAGTAGATGACCTACTGGTAACTGTTGCAGTATTCCTTCCATCCCACCTTATCCCCATTCTCTTGTGTAAGAACTTCGCATAACAGTAGAAGTCCTACTGATCACTGTTGCTGTATTCCTTCCATCCCACATAATCCCCATTCTCTTGTGTAAGAACGTACCATAACAGTGGATGTCCTACTGATCACTGTTGCAGTGTTCCTTCAGTCCCACATTATCCCCATTCTCTTGTGTAAGAACTTACCATAACAGTAGGTGTCCTACTGGTCACTATTGCAGTAGATGTCCTACTGATCACTGTTATAGTATTCCTTCCATCCCACCTTATCCTGATTCTCTTGTGTAAGAACTTACCATAACAGTAGATGTCCTACTGATCACTGTTGCAGTGTTCCTTCCATCCCACCTTATCCCCATTCTCTTGTGTAAGAACTTACCATAACAGTAGATGACCTACTGGTCACTGTTGCAGTATTCCTTCCATCCCACCTTATCCCCATTCTCTTGTGTAAGAACTTACCAGAACAGTAGATGTCCTACTGATCACTGTTGCAGTATTCCTTCAGTCCCACCTTATCCCCATTCTGTTGTGTAAGAACGTACCATAACAGTAGATGTCCTACTGATCACGGTTGCAGTATTCCTTCCATCCCACCTTATCCCCATTCTCTTGCGTAAGAACTTAACATAACAGTACATTTCCTACTGGTCACTGTTGCAGTATTCCTTAAGTCCCACCTTATCCCCATTCTCTTGTGTAAGAGCGTACCATAACAGTAGATGTCCTACTGATCACTGTTGCAGTATTCCTTCCATCCCACCTTATCCCCATTCTCTTGTGTAAGAACTTACCATAACAGATGTCCTACTGATCACTGTTGCAGTATTCCTTCCATCCCACCTTATCCCCATTCTCTTGTGTAAGAACTTACCATAACAGTAGATGTCCTACATATCACTGGTGCAGTGTTCCTTCAGTCCCACCTTATCCCCATTCTCTTGTGTAAGAACTTACCATAGCAGTAGACGTCCTACTGGTCACTGTTGCAGTATTCCAGTAGATGTCCTACTGATCACTGTTACAGTATTCCTTCCATCCCACCTTATCCCCATTCTCTTGTGTAAGAACTTACCCACTGTAGCAGTATTCCTTCCATCCCACCTTATCCCCATTCTCTTGTGTAAGAACTTACCATAGCAGTAGACGTCCTACTGGTCACTGTTGCAGTATTCCAGTAGATGTCCTACTGATCACTGTTACAGTATTCCTTCCATCCCACCTTATTCCCATTCTCTTGTGTAAGAACTTACCATAACAGTAGATGTCCTACTGGTCACTGTTGCTGGGTTCCTTCAGTCCCACCTTATCCCCATTCTCTTGTATAAGAACTTACCATAACAGTAGATGTCCTACTGAACACTGTTGCCGTGTTCCTTCAGTCCCACATTATCCCCATTCTCTTGTGTAAGAACTTACCATAACAGTAGATGTTCTACTGGTCACTGTGGCAGTATTGCAGTAGATGTCCTACTGATCACTGTTATAGTATTCCTTCCATCCCACCTTATCCCCGTTCTCTTGTGTAAGAACTTATCATAACAGTAGATGTCCTACTGATCACTGTTGCAGTATTCCATCCATCCCACCTTATCCCCATTCTCTTGTGTAAGAACGTACCATAACAGTAGATGTCCTACTGAACACTGTTGCAGTATTCCTTCCATCCCACCTTATCCACATTCTCTTGAGTAAGAACTCACCATAACAGTAGATGACCTACTGGTCACTGTTGCAGTATTCCTTCTATCCCACCTTATCCCCATTCTCTTGTGTAAGAACTTACCACAACAGCAGATGTCCTATTGATCACTGTCGCAGTATTCCTTCAGTCCCACCTTATCCCCATTCTGTTGTGCAATAACTTACCATAACAGTAGATGTCCTACTGGTCACTGTTACAGTGTTCCTTCAGTCCCACCTTATCCCCATTCTGTTGTGTAAGAACGTACCATAACAGTAGATGTCCTACTGATCACGGTTGCAGTCTTCCTTCCATCCCACCTTATCCCCATTCTCTTGTGTAAGAACTTACCATAACAGTAGATGTCCTACTGATCACTGTTGCAGTGTTCCTTCAGTCCCACCTTATCCCCATTCTCTTGTGTAAGAACTTACCATAGCAGTAGACGTCCTACTGGTCACTGTTGCAGTATTCCAGTAGATGTCCTACTGATCACTGTTACAGTATTCCTTCCATCCCACCTTATCCCCATTTTCTTGAGTAAGAACTTACCATAACAGTAGATGACCTACTGGTCACTGTTGCAGTATTCCTTCCATCCCACCTTATCCCCATTATCTTGTGTAAGAACTTACCGTAACAGTAGATGTCCTACTTATCACTGTTGCAGTATTCCATCCATCCCAACTTATCCCCATTCTCTTGTGTAAGAACGCAGCATAACAGTAGATGTCCTACTAGTCACTGTTGCAGAATTCCTTCTGTCCCACCTTATCCCCATTGTCTTGTGTAAGAACTTACCATAGCAGTAGATGCCCTACTGATCACTGTTGAATTATTCCTTCCATCCCACCTTATCCCCATTCTCTTGTGTAAGAACTTACCACAACAGTAGATGTCCTATTGATCACTGTTGCAGTGTTCCTTCCATCCCACCTTATCCCCATTCTCTTGTGTAAGACCTTACCATAGCAGTAGAAGACCTACTGGTCACTGTTGCAGTATTCCTTCCATCCCACCTTATCCCCATTCGTTTGTGTAAGAACTTACAGTAACTGTAGATGTACTTCTGATCACTGTTGCAATATTCCTTCCATCCCATCTTAATCCCGTTCTCTTGTGTAAGAACTTACCATAACAGTAGATGTCCTATTGATCACTGCTGCAGTATTCCTTCCATCCCACCTTATCCCCATTCTCTTGTGTAAGACCTTACCATAGCAGTAGAAGACCTACTGGTCACTGTTGCAGTATTCCTTCCATCCCACCTTATCCCCATTCTTTTGTGTAAGAACTTACCATAACAGTACATGTCATACTGGTCACTGTTGCAGTATTCCTTCCATCCCACCTTATCCCCATTCTCTTGTGTAAGAACTTACCATAACAGTAGATGTCCTACTGATCACTGTTGCAGCATTCCTTCCATCCCACCTTATCCTCATTTTCTTGTGTAGGAACTTACCATAGCAGTAGATGACCTGCTGGTCAATGTTGCAGTGTTCCTTCAGTCCCACCTTATCCCCATTCCCTTCTGTAAGAACTTACCATAACAGTAGATTTCCTACTGGTCACTGTTGCAGTATTCCTTCCATCCCACCTTATCCCCATTCTCTTGTGTAAGAACTTACCATAACAGTAGATGACCTACTGGTCACTGTTGCAGTGTTCCTTCAGTCCCACCTTATCCCCATTCACTTCTGTAAGAACTTACCATAACAGTAGATGTCCTACTGATCACTGTTGAAGCATTCCTTCCATCCCACCTTATCCTCATTTTCTTGTCTAGGAACTTACCATAACAGTAGATGTCCTACTGGTCACTGTTGCAGTATTCCTTCCATCCCACCTTATCCCCATTCTCTTGTGTAAGAACTTACCATAACAGTACATGTCATACTGGTCTCTGTTGCAGTATTCCTTCCATCCCACCTTATCCCCATTCTCTTGTGTAAGAACTTACCATAACAGTAGATGTCCTACTGATCACTGTTGCAGCATTCCTTCCATCCCACCTTATCCTCATTTTCTTGTGTAGGAACTTACCATAACAGTAGATGACCTGCTGGTCACTGTTGCAGTGTTCCTTCAGTCCCACCTTATCCCCATTCCCTTCTGTAAGAACTTACCATAACAGTAGATGTCCTACTGGTCACTGTTGCAGTATTCCTTCCATCCCACCTTATCCCCATTCTCTTGTGTAAGAACTTACCAGAACAGTAGATGTCCTACTGTTCACTGTTACAGTATTCCTTCTCACCTTCCTTCCCGTCCACACTTAATTTTCTCCTTACTCTCTCTTTCTGCTTCAGTTCTTATCTTATGGAAAACACCATAGAACAGAGGATGCTTTCTTACCACTTTATAGTGTGCCCCTCCTACCTGACCAGTTTCTGTCTCAGGGGCCTTCAGGTCACTGTATTGGAGGTAGTCTGAGGAATTATGGCTTTACATCCACCTGACCAACACCGGGTAAAAACAGGCGCCAATAAATATCCAAAAGGCGTACAGATAAAACTCAGGTTTAATGTTGTCAGTTAACGCTGTAATTCACAATAACACTCGTTTTCATTACTAAAAGTAACTTCATCAGACAACGTGACTAGTTAATCACTCTTTATATATTGGTATCAATTAGAAATACCAATTAAAACAATAGACTCTTAAAGAAACATGTCAAAACACATATTTGTTAAGATCAAATGCACATATAAATAAAACTGTATATATTAAAATTCATTTGTTGAATACTCAGACTGTATGTGAATGCATATAAAATGTTTTAGTGTGTATGCATATCTAAAAATTCTTTTAGGCAGGTATTTCAAAACCTGTAAACATCCTCACTACCTATATATTAATAGCTTTGAGCTTTAATATAGGTTTGATGGATATATATTCATTAAGCCCAGGTTCCTTATTAGCTTTTTGCCAGGTGGTCTCCCTCTGCTCAAGTATAGTCTGGAATCCTGTTGAACACTATCCAACACAAAAATAAAAATTTTGCTTTAGAACATGATTGCATGTGTTTGAATAAAGCGTTTGTGTGGTGTCCTTGCATTTCATATGTGTGTTCATAAATTAATACACCACTCTTTGGCTATTACAATTGTAATAGGCTTTGCTTTAAGTGTTCTATTTTGGCTGCTAAAAAACTTCTTCAACATTTGCAATGTAAGAACATTGTACACAAGACCCGCATTTGAAAGTACCCTGCGTGATCTAAAGGAAAATTGTAAAAGGTCCCTTCTCCAAAATACTTTTGATGTTATTTCCAAACTGACTTTATTTCCTTACCATGCAACCTAGTTAGGTCGGTGACCTGAGAAAAGGCTTCCCATTCCCTACTAATGATGTCTCTGATTTTACCAGAATTGAACTATATTGAGTAATAAATGCCTTGGTGTATTCTGAATGGGGTGTTGGTTTCATTTTTACTTGTTCACAAATATTACATACAAAGTCCTTGGGGTAGCCTCTATCTTGAAATAGGGTACTCAAATTCTCTCATCCAGAAAGTCCTGTTCATTAGATGTCATTCTGGAGATTCTGACAAATCCTTCTTCTGATGTATGGGATGTGAACTACCATAATGTATATAACTGTTGGAGAACGTAGGCTTTCTATATACTTTTGATTTAAACTGGTGGTCATGGTCACATCCAAATATTCCACCCTATCCACAGTGACTTTGTATGTAAATGTAAGGAAATTTGTAGTATTAGTCAAATATTCCATAAAATCTGTAATGAGACTATCTGGTCCTGTCCAAAATACAGATATCATCCAGGAACCTGCCAGTGAGTACTGAAAGGGCTGTTAAACACATATTTGTTTTCCCAAATAGACAATATTATGTCTGCATATGTTGGAGCACACCTGATATTTGTTTGTAAAACTCCCCTGAAAAATAGATGAAATTGTTATGCAGGACTAGATCCATAAGTTGCAAAATGACAAAATTGTCATTGTTGCTGGATGTAGGGTTGGATGCTAAGGCCTCCTCCAGCCATAACAAGCCTGTTTCATAAGATCCACTATGTCTATTGTCAAAACCTCAGCTCTGGGGTAATTTGTCTAAGGAATTCCCAGGAGTCCTTGAGCATGTGGCTGGTTTTAGGCCAAAGACTTTTAAGCTTGTAATCCAAATATTTGATTTTGGACCCTTGTGCTGCCACTATAGGCCTCATAGGAGGATCCCACCTTGGGTACAATCAATATAGTGGGCACCCTGGGTTGTGAATTATCCAGAAAGATGTAAGTACTGTAATCGATGGCTTCTTGGTCCAAAGGTCCTTTATGGCCAAGTCTATCCTCTGATGGGCTATGTTGATTTCATTGAGTGAAACTGGACAATACCTAGCCTCATTCTTTAAAATGGTATTCATTTTGCCCTCATAGATGACTTGATCCATAATGACCGTTCCACCCCCTTTGTCAGGTTCCATGACTCTGATATTTGCATCCTGTTGTAAATCATGCAACAAAGTACTCTCAGAGACTGTGAGATTAGGGATATATCTAGCCCTTTCACAGTGACGCCTGACCTGTTGTTCTATCCTATTCTCAAGATTTTTGAGTTATACATACTACTTCTGTGAGGTTCTGCTGGTAAAGAACCATTACTATTGCCCATTAAATACTCGAGGTTTACTTTCCTGATAAAAAGTTTGAGATCAATGATAACTTGGGTAATACTACTACTTGTAGACGGTACATATTTGAAACCTTTGGTAAAGAGTTCAAAATAAGTATCATGTATACTTAAAGAACTGTAGTTGTAAATAGTGTATCCACCCTTCCTACATATAGGATCTATATAACTGTTATAGTCAGAAGTGGAACCAGATTCAGTGTTGTCTATTCCCAAAACTGGGCTGAGTCGGATGTTGATTCCCCCTGTTCCTGAATGTCTCCCTAAAGACTGTTCTGTATGTGTTTTCTGATTTCTAATTCTTTCAGACCTCCTGTTCAGGTCCCTGCATGTGACCTATTTCCTGTTCATTATTGTAGGAAATATCCTCACCATAATTCACAGGCTGTAGGTTTGTCTGTCTTCTATCAATACTGGAATAAGGTATGGGTAAGGACACCCTTCCTCATATTCCCTCATATCTCTTAACAACTTCTTGTGTTTTCTCTGTAAAATAACAGCACATTTGTTATCAATTTCCTTCCTAATTTGATAATATTTTGATTTTCAACTTCCACATGAAACATAAGGTCAGAAGTAACAGCATCATTATATTTGATAATGTCTTTGTCCAACATCGCTATTTCAGAGTCATTTTTCTTGACTATAGCTCGCACAATGTCTAAACCACATTTATCAAAAGCTGAAACCAAGTCCAAATCACTGCCAGCCAACACATTGCTGGGATATTTGAAGACCCGTAGGCCCTTAGGAACAATATTTTTGTTGAGACATTCATTGAGGTACAAATTGTCAAGTTTCAAACTACGGTACCTGTACAATGAAGTCTCTAATGCAGCCATCGACTCTCGAAAACATAGGCTGTTATCAGTCCTGCTGCTAGCCCTTCTTTGGTGCTCAAAGGTCGGAATGTCCTGATACCAGTCCTGAAAGGAAGAGAGTGGCATGGTAGTGCGTCCGGTTGGTAACTCTCACTACTTCCCTGTAGAATGCGTGGAGTATTTAGGAAGTCCGTGGCCGTAGGAGGGCGACCTCTACTGTTGGAGGAAGACAGAGCATGTCCCGAATGAATGGGAGGTTGACTGGAAGAATGTTCGGTTTCGGTGTTAGAAACCTGACCAGGTTGTACTAGTAGCTGTTGTATGCCTTGTCCTAAAGGCAAAAGGATTTCAAGAAGTTGACTGAGCTGACCGGTCAACTTACGGATTTCCCCGACTTCAGTACGTAAACTTAATTCCTGGATATCGGCAGGAGTGTTTTCACCCGAAGCCTCCATAATAAACCAAAACCAAACAGAAGCAAATGTTGGTAACGAAAAGAACCAAACCAACACCGGTAAAAACACAATAAATATCCAAAAGGCAGATAAAACTCAGGTTTAATGTTGTCAGTTAACGCTGTAATTCACAATAACACTCGCTTTCATTACTAAAAGTAACTTCATCAGACAACGTGACTAGTTAATCACTCTTTATATATTGGTATCAATTAGAAATACCAATTAAAACAATAGACTCTTAAAGAAACATGTCAAAACACATATTTGTTAAGATCAAATGCACATATAAATAAAACTGTATATATTAAAATTCATTTGTTGAATACTCAGACTGTATGTGAATGCATATAAAATGTTTTAGTGTGTATGCATATCTAAAAAATTCTTTTAGGCAGGTATTTCAAAACCTGTAAACATAAAAATCCCTCACTACCTATATATTAATAGCTTTGAGCTTTAATATAGGTTTGATGGATATATATTCATTAAGCCCAGGTTCCTTATTAGCTTCCAATTTTATTTGCCAGGTGGTCTCCCTCTGCTCAAGTATAGTCTGCCACGGCCCGCCCCTGGAATCCTGTTGAACACTATCCAACACAAAAATAAAAATTTTGCTTTAGAACATGATTGCATGTGTTTGAATAAAGCGTTTGTGTGGTGTCCTTTTTGCATTTCATATGTGTGTTCATAAATTCTACGCTTGAGAGAACGCCGGTCTTTAGTATGCTGGGCATGAGGTACACGTGGCCAAATACACCACTCTTTGGCTATTACAATTGTAATAGGCTTTTGCTTTAAGTGTTCTATTTTTGGCTGCTAAAAAAACTTCTTCAACATTTGCAATGTAAGAACATTGTACACAAGACCCGCATTTGAAAGTACCCTTGCGTGATCTAAAGGAAAATTGTCGAAAAGGTCCCTTCTCCAAAATACTTTTGATGTTATTTCCTTTACGGAAAACTGACTTTATTTCCTTACCATGCAACCTAGTTAGGTCGGTGACCTGAGAAAAGGCTTCCCATTCCCTACTAATGATGTCTCTGATTTTACCAGAATTGGAACTATATTGAGTAATAAATGCCTTGGTGTATTCTGAATGGGGTGTTGGTTGAATAGTAGTATTGATAGTAAGATGTACGGGATCCTCCTATGAGGCCTATAGTGGCAGCACAAGGGTCCAAAATCTCGCCGCTTTCTAAATATTTGGATTACAAGCTTAAAAGTCTTTGGCCTAAAACCAGCCACATGCTCAAGGACTCCTGGGAATTCCTTAGACAAATTACCCCAGAGCTATGGAGTCCTACTTTGAGGTTTTTGACAATAGACATAGTGGATCTTTTCTCTGTAATACCCCATGAAACAGGCTTGTTATGGCTGGAAGAGGCCTTAGCATCCAACCCTACATCCAGCAACAATGACAATTTTGTCATTTTGCAACTTATGGAACTAGTCCTGTATAACAATTTCATCTATTTTTCAGGGGAGTTTTACAAACAAATATCAGGAGTGGCCATGGGAGCAAATTGTGCTCCAACATATGCAGACATAATATTGTCTATTTGGGAAAACAAATATGTGTTTAACAGCCCTTTCAGTACTCACTGGGTAGCGTACTACAGGTTCCTGGATGATATCTGTATTTTTTGGACAGGACCAGATAGTCTCATTACAGACTTTATGGAATATTTGACTAATACTACAAATTTCCTTACATTTACATACAAAGTCACTGTGGACAGGGTGGAATATTTGGATGTATTGCTTAGCATTGACCATGACCACCAGTTTAAATCAAAAGTATATAGAAAGCCTACGTTCTCCAACAGTTATATACATTATGGTAGTTCACATCCCATACATCAGAAGAAGGGGATCGTCAAGGGCCAATTTGTCAGAATCTCCAGAATGACATCTAATGAACAGGACTTTCTGGATGAGTGTGAGAATTTGAGTACCCTATTTCAAGATAGAGGCTACCCCAAGGACTTTGTATGTAATATTTGTGAACAAGTAAAAAATGAAAGAGAAAACAGGTTTCGACCTATATTGGGACTAGGGCATGGGGAAAATACTACTATTCAACCAACACCCCATTCAGAATACACCAAGGCATTTATTACTCAATATAGTTCCAATTCTGGTAAAATCAGAGACATCATTAGTAGGGAATGGGAAGCCTTTTCTCAGGTCACCGACCTAACTAGGTTGCATGGTAAGGAAATAAAGTCAGTTTTCCGTAAAGGAAATAACATCAAAAGTATTTTGGAGAAGGGACCTTTTCGACAATTTTCCTTTAGATCAGTACTTTCAAATGCGGGTCTTGTGTACAATGTTCTTACATTGCAAATGTTGAAGAAGTTTTTTTAGCAGCCAAAAATAGAACACTTAAAGCAAAAGCCTATTACAATTGTAATAGCCAAAGAGTGGTGTATGCCCAGCATACTGGAAAGACTCTCTCAAACGAATTTATGAACACACATATGAAATGCAAAAGGACACCACACAAACGCTTTATTCAAACACATGCAATCATGTTCTAAAGCAAAATTTTTATTTTTGTGTTGGATAGTGTTCAACAGGATTCCAGGGCGCAGACTATACTTGAGCAGAGGGAGACCACCTGGCAAATAAAATTGGAAGCTAATAAGGAACCTGGGCTTAATGAATATATATCCATCAAACCTATATTAAAGCTCAAAGCTATTAATATATAGGTAGTGAGGGATTTTTATGTTTACAGGTTTTGAAATACCTGCCTAAAAGAATTTTTTAGATATGCATACACACTAAAACATTTTATATGCATTCACATACAGTCTGAGTATTCAACAAATGAATTTTAATATATACAGTTTTTTATTTATATGTGCATTTGATCTTAACAAATATGTGTTTTGACATGTTTCTTTAAGAGTCTATTGTTTTAATTGGTATTTCTAATTGATACCAATATATAAAGAGTGATTAACTAGTCACGTTGTCTGATGAAGTTACTTTTAGTAATGAAAACGAGTGTTATTGTGAATTACAGCGTTAACTGACAACATTAAACCTGAGTTTTATCTGTACGCCTTTTGGATATTTATTGGCGCCTGTTTTTACCCGGTGTTGGTTTGGTTCTTTTAGTTTCGCGTTACCAACATTTGCTTCTGTTTGGTTTTGGTTTATTATGGAGGCTTCGGGTGAAAACACTCCTGCCGATATCCAGGAATCAAGTTTACGTACTGAAGTCGGGGAAATCCGTAAGTTGACCGGTCAGCTCAGTCAACTTCTTGAAATCCTTTTGCCTTTAGGACAAGGCATACAACAGCTACTAGTACAACCTGGTCAGGTTTCTAACACCGAAACCGAACATTCTTCCAGTCAACCTCCCATTCATTCGGGACATGCTCTGTCTTCCTCCAACAGTACCCACGGACTTCCTAAATACTCCACGCATTCTACAGGGAAGTAGTGAGAGTTTACGGCATGCTGACGAACCAACCGGACGCACTACCATGCCACTCTCTTCCTTTCAGGACTGGTATCAGGACATTCCGACCTTTGAGCACCAAAGAAGGGCTAGCAGCAGGACTGATAACAGCCTATGTTTTCGAGAGTCGATGGCTGCATTAGAGACTTCATTGTACAGGTACCGTAGTTTGAAACTTGACAATTTGTACCTCAATGAATGTCTCAACAAAAATATTGTTCCTAAGGGCCTACGGGTCTTCAAATATCCCAGCAATGTGTTGGCTGGCAGTGATTTTCATTCGGACTTGGTTTCAGCTTTTGATAAATGTGGTTTAGACATTGTGCGAGCTATAGTCAAGAAAAATGACTCTGAAATAGCGATGTTGGACAAAGACATTATCAAATATAATGATGCTGTTACTTCTGACCTTATGTTTCATGTGGAAGTTGAAAATCAAAAATATTATCAAATTAGGAAGGAAATTGATAACAAATGTGCTGTTATTTTACAGAGAAAACACAAGAAGTTGTTAAGAGATATGAGGGAATATGAGGAAGGGTGTCCTTACCCCATACCTTATTCCAGTATTGATAGAAGACAGACAAACCTACAGCCTGTGAATTATGGTGAGGATATTTCCTACAATAATGAACAGGAAATAGGTCACATGCAGGGACCTGAACCCCTACCCAGGAGGTCTGAAAGAATTAGAAATCAGCGCAAAACACATACAGAACAGTCTTTTTCCCCCCAGGGCCACCAACGCAGGGAGACATTCAGGAACAAGGGGAATCAACATCCGACTCAGGCCCAGTTTTGGGAATAGACAACACTGAATCTGGTTCCACTTCTGACTATAACAGTTATATAGATCCTATATGTAGGAAGGGTGGATATACTATTTACAACTACAGTTCTTTAAGTATACATGATACTTATTTTGAACTCTTTACCAAAGGTTTCAAATATGTACCGTCCACAAGCAGTAGTATTACCCAAGTTATCATTGATCTCAAACTTTTTATCAGGAAATTAAACCTTGAGTATTTAATGGGCAATAGTAATGGTTCTTTACCAGCAGAACCACACAGAAGTAGTATGTATAACCCCCCTTTACATCCCCAACTCAAAAATCTTGAGAATAGGATAGAACAACAGGTCAGGCGTCACTGTGAAAGGGCTAGATATATCCCTAATCTCACAGTCTCTGAGAGTACTTTGTTGCATGATTTACAACAGGATGCAAATATCAGAGTCATGGAACCTGACAAAGGGGGTGGAACGGTCATTATGGATCAAGTCATCTATGAGGGCAAAATGAATACCATTTTAAAGAATGAGGCTAGGTATTGTCCAGTTTCACTCAATGAAATCAACATAGCCCATCAGAGGATAGACTTGGCCATAAAGGACCTTTTGGACCAAGAAGCCATCGATTACAGTACTTACATCTTTCTGGATAATTCACAACCCAGGGTGCCCACTATATTCGGTGTACCCAAGGTACACAAAGATGTACGGGATCCTCCTATGAGGCCTATAGTGGCAGCACAAGGGTCCAAAATCTTAAATATTTGGATTACAAGCTTAAAAGTCTTTGGCCTAAAACCAGCCACATGCTCAAGGACTCCTGGGAATTCCTTAGACAAATTACCCCAGAGCTATGGAGTCCTACTTTGAGGTTTTTGACAATAGACATAGTGGATCTTTTCTCTGTAATACCCCATGAAACAGGCTTGTTATGGCTGGAAGAGGCCTTAGCATCCAACCCTACATCCAGCAACAATGACAATTTTGTCATTTTGCAACTTATGGAACTAGTCCTGTATAACAATTTCATCTATTTTTCAGGGGAGTTTTACAAACAAATATCAGGAGTGGCCATGGGAGCAAATTGTGCTCCAACATATGCAGACATAATATTGTCTATTTGGGAAAACAAATATGTGTTTAACAGCCCTTTCAGTACTCACTGGGTAGCGTACTACAGGTTCCTGGATGATATCTGTATTTTTTGGACAGGACCAGATAGTCTCATTACAGACTTTATGGAATATTTGACTAATACTACAAATTTCCTTACATTTACATACAAAGTCACTGTGGACAGGGTGGAATATTTGGATGTATTGCTTAGCATTGACCATGACCACCAGTTTAAATCAAAAGTATATAGAAAGCCTACGTTCTCCAACAGTTATATACATTATGGTAGTTCACATCCCATACATCAGAAGAAGGGGATCAATTTGTCAGAATCTCCAGAATGACATCTAATGAACAGGACTTTCTGGATGAGTGTGAGAATTTGAGTACCCTATTTCAAGATAGAGGCTACCCCAAGGACTTTGTATGTAATATTTGTGAACAAGTAAAAAATGAAAGAGAAAACAGGTTTCGACCTATATTGGGACTAGGGCATGGGGAAAATACTACTATTCAACCAACACCCCATTCAGAATACACCAAGGCATTTATTACTCAATATAGTTCCAATTCTGGTAAAATCAGAGACATCATTAGTAGGGAATGGGAAGCCTTTTCTCAGGTCACCGACCTAACTAGGTTGCATGGTAAGGAAATAAAGTCAGTTTTCCGTAAAGGAAATAACATCAAAAGTATTTTGGAGAAGGGACCTTTTCGACAATTTTCCTTTAGATCACGCAAGGGTACTTTCAAATGCGGGTCTTGTGTACAATGTTCTTACATTGCAAATGTTGAAGAAGTTTTTTTAGCAGCCAAAAATAGAACACTTAAAGCAAAAGCCTATTACAATTGTAATAGCCAAAGAGTGGTGTATTTGGCCACGTGTACCTCATGCCCAGCATACTACGTGGGAAAGACCGAGCGTTCTCTCAAACGTAGAATTTATGAACACACATATGAAATGCAAAAAGGACACCACACAAACGCTTTATTCAAACACATGCAATCATGTTCTAAAGCAAAATTTTTATTTTTTGTGTTGGATAGTGTTCAACAGGATTCCAGGGGCGGGCCGTGGCAGACTATACTTGAGCAGAGGGAGACCACCTGGCAAATAAAATTGGAAGCTAATAAGGAACCTGGGCTTAATGAATATATATCCATCAAACCTATATTAAAGCTCAAAGCTATTAATATATAGGTAGTGAGGGATTTTTATGTTTACAGGTTTTGAAATACCTGCCTAAAAGAATTTTTTAGATATGCATACACACTAAAACATTTTATATGCATTCACATACAGTCTGAGTATTCAACAAATGAATTTTAATATATACAGTTTTTTATTTATATGTGCATTTGATCTTAACAAATATGTGTTTTGACATGTTTCTTTAAGAGTCTATTGTTTTAATTGGTATTTCTAATTGATACCAATATATAAAGAGTGATTAACTAGTCACGTTGTCTGATGAAGTTACTTTTAGTAATGAAAACGAGTGTTATTGTGAATTACAGCGTTAACTGACAACATTAAACCTGAGTTTTATTTTGGATATTTATTTGTTTTACCCGGTGTTGGTTTGGTTCTTTTAGTTTCGCGTTACCAACATTTGCTTCTGTTTGGTTTTGGTTTACATCCACCTGTTTACTCCTGTGCTTGCGAGCTGAGGTTACACATTGGGTATATGATCATAGAAAGTTAAAGCTGTAATAGCCTGGCTGGATCGACAGCGATGTTAACCCATGTGTTAGGAATACTGCAACAATAATCACTGGGACGTCTATTGTTATAGTACGTTCTTACACAACTGTACTTTCCCTTTGGGGGTGAGGGAGACTTCCATTTTATTTTTTGGACAGAAAACATACTTCTGTAAAATTATCTTTTAGCTTGAAAGTGTTTTATTGACTGTCTTGTAATGTTTGTTCACTTTTAAGTGGGAGCCTTACTTTTTTACGTTTGTGGTAAAAAGTTGTTTAAACTTGTTTAAAATTTAATTTGTTTGTGGAGAAGATTAGTGTTATTTTAATTTTTGGGATTGAGAAGTGTTAAAAAAGCTTTTTACTATATTTTTAAAGGAAAAAGTTAATTTTCACAACTTACCTTTTTTACCAACTATTTTGCCTAGTTTCCTCAGGAATCTGACACCTTTTTTCACTTAACAATGGAACAACTTACCAGTTCCTCTGTTGTACCTTCTTCCAGCCGCAAAAAGAAAAAGACTGTTAAACAGCCTTTGTCACCACGCCAGGCTGATATTTTACCTCAACTGCAAGTGGGTGACTATGCTGTGGCCAAAGCTGGTTCCTCATACCAGTCATCTTTTTCCTTGGGTCCCACTGGTGTAGTCAATGCAGCCACCATGGACTGGATTTAGACATGTCCTCTTTGTCTGTTGATGTGTCCTTATTGGGCAACGGAGATTCATTCTTGCTGGTCCTGAGAGAAGGGACAAGGAATTGCCTCTCTGTTTAGCCAGAAAACTGTGCCCATCCCTGGGAAGGTGACTGCTGGCAAATCTAGGTCTTTTTCTTCACAAATTCTTGTCAAAAGAAGCAAAAGACCAAACAAATGATACTGGACAGAAATAATTTATTGGGCTTAGCTCATGGTTTAGTGCAGGCTGTTGACCCTACTTATATGTCTGGTTCGGTTAAAAGAAAAATGATTCTTCTTTTCCTGCAGAGATTCAAGAGTTTGAACCTCAAAAACTGTGTGAAAGGACAGATGATGTAATATCTCCACTGAATTCTGGTTCAGATTCTGAAGCAAATGTGATTTTGCATAGTTCTTGTGAAGGATTTTCTTTCTCTGAGTCTGTTTAGAGAATGAATTCATTGTTTCAGTGGGAAAGCAGTTATGTGTCTCAGTACCTCAGAAAATATTATGTATTACAACTGGAATTTCCTGAACCTATGCTTATTCCGCCTGTTCTTTTTATTTGGGAGGATGTTTTTGTCTCAGCCTCCGATTTCTGTGACAGTCAAACTGCTGCTTTCAAAAAAGTAGATTATATAAAGTTCCTCAGTCTTCTAAGTTTTTAAACACTAATCCCAGACCTGACCCAAAAGCTATAGCTTTTGTAAACCCAGCTGCTACTAAGCATTTTATGAATACTAATCCCTGTCCTTCTGACAAGGATGTGAAGGCTTTTGATAACTTTGGGAAAAAAGTGTGTGCTTCAGCAACTCCTGTTTTTAGAATCCTCAGCTGTCAGGCTTTTCTGTTGAACTGTATCACAGACACTTGTTGGAGTACTAGGAATGCTTTGGCATTGGTTGTCTCTTGTGAGGAAAAACCTACTTTGTGTAACTTGGCTTCATCTTTTCTCAAGTCACTACCTATTCTTTGAAATGTGCATATGACTGTACTAATGCCACTTCCAGGGCTGCTGAAACTGTTATGAGGAGGTTTGCCTGGCTGCATTCACAAACCCTCCCAGAGGATGTCAAAAATAAAACTTAACTGTCTCTTTTGGATAGAGAACTATGTTTTGTGCCTTCTGTTGCAGAGGTCATTAAAGTGTGAGAAGAGAGGGAAGATGATTTAAAGGATCTCCCAGATTTTTCAGAATTCCTTCTCCAAGTTTACCAAGGGATTCTATGCTTTCTTGTCTAATTGTAATATAAAAGCAGATTAAACAGTCCCAGCAGTCTGCTGGTAAACAGACATTTACAAATCACTGTCAGGGAGGTTGCTGAAAGAAACCAGAAAATCACACTAACAAAGGACAATCTACTAAGTCTTAATGACTATGAGGGACTTTCCTCCTCCCTCTGAATCTCCATTTTTTTCTTTCTTTGGGAACAGATTGTTTCAGACAGGTGAGTTCTGAGAGTAATCCATCAAGACTGAAGATGGAAGTGGGAGTCTCTCCGTCCATCAGACCTTAATCTTCTTTTCCCTCCTGTCAGCCAACATATGCTGGCTCAGGGGGTGGTAGAAGCTATCCCTCCTTCTCAATTAGGAGAAGGATTTTATTCAAGGATATTTCTGGTGCCAAAGAAATAAACCTATTGGAGACCAGTTCTGGAGCTTTCCATTCTGAACTTGTTTGTGATAGTTCCTTAGTTCAAAACATTGTCACGTCAAAGCTTGTTAACCCTTATTCCCCATTTGAGTTTCCTGGTGGCCATCATAGATTTAAAAGATGCCTATCATCACATTCCTATAAATCCAGATATCATGTGATCTGAAGTAGTTAACTTCATTTGATCAGCAACCTGTGGGTATCGGATCTGACCTGGATCCGAGCCGGCAGCTTTCCAAGCTAAAGATCCTAGCTCCAAGCTCCTCCCCCTAACCCATAACACCCTGCTACCTCCATCCAGTCCTCAAATCTCGTTTGTCGCGGCTTTAACAAGCACGGGTTATGAGCTCCTGGTGGTTAGGTAGAGAGTATTGGGTAAATTCTTGACTTTTTGCAAAATTTTGAGAGGTGTGTGTTTGTGATTGTTTAAACCCATTAGCCTAGCTTAATTTTAGTATATTCCCCCTTCCCCTTATTCTTGTGTGTCAGTGTGTGTGTGGTTGTGGTTTTTGTTATGGCCGAAGGCCCTAAGGCCATTTTCTCCAAGTGCTCTGAGTGTGGCCATAAGCTCTCCCCAGCCGATGGCCACAATCAGTGCATTCTTTGCCTGCGGGTAGCGCATTCATCATCGGGCTGCCATATTTGCACAGCCTTTAACCCCTGGGCTGTGAGGGATAGGAGGAACAAGCTGATCCTGGTAGGTCTTATACCCGAGGATTCTGCTTCTTCCCCTTTCCCTCAGTGGCTCCAGCCACGGCTGTGGCTGTTCAGCCAGCTGTGCTATCTCCCCTGGTTGGGACTCAACCTCCCACCATTTCCCAGGGAGAGAAGGACTCCAAGAGAAAAGAGAGGAGGGAGAGAGAGAGGGAGAAAGAGAGAGAGAGGGATAGAGAGAAACATAGGAGCCACAAGCGGTGGGCCGACTCAGCCCCCTTGGCCCCACCAGCTAAACAGCTCTCTTCTCCCCTGAAGATTCCCGGGTCATCCCCCTCTCAGCTCCGTTCCTCATGTTTCTCGCCAGAGGAGGAGTCCCAGCCATCTTAGAGGTCGTCGCGGCAGCCTTCCCGGCCAGCTTCGGCGGCCTCTTCTAGGTCGATATGAATTCTCAGACACTGAACCGGATGATGCGTCGCTTCCTCCAAGCCCAGATGCAGATGGGAGTGCTCCTGCCTCCCCCCCCTCCTAGTGGGAGCTTAGCCCCATTTTTTGCCCCCATAGCTCCTTCTCCGATCCATTATCGGGTTTTGGAGCTGCCGGATCCGAGTAGTCTCAGAGTCAGGGGGTCGGCGCCGATAGTAGTTACTACTTCGACGCCAGCCATGCCCTCGAGTTTTTTGGATCCCTTTTCGGATCCGAGCTCTCTGGGCCAAGAGCCGTGCATCGGATCCATGGGGGTAAGTGTGTCTTCGGCTCCATTACGGGTAGGAGCACACTTCCCTTTCAGGTCCGATCGCTTCGGCTCCGATGCCAATCCCCACATCGGATCCGAAGGTGTTGCTAACAGAACCCAGAGAGAGCGGTTCACCTTCGGCGTTCAACAAAGTGGAGACGGTTCTCTCGAGAGGTTCGAGACCCCCTGCTAATGCTATGGATCCAGCCACCATTCCCTCGCAGATGGGCTTGTCTTCCATCATCCAGCCCCAGGGACAGCCTGTGTCGACGCCCCAGCCAGTTCCACTGGAGGAACATGACCCTGTTGTTGAGCCCTCCTCGGATAGTCCTGCCAAGGAGGTCCCTCACAAAAGTAATTGTAAGAGGAGGCACTTGGACTCCCCCGAGTCTCTCACGGAAGACACCAATTTAGAGGAAGGGGAAGGTTCCCTCAGGTCACCCCCCCCCCCAAGGACGTCTCCTTTGGAGACATTATGGAAATGCTATGCCTAAAAGGGGGGTGGTCAGCCCAAAACTTCCTCGGATGAGTTGGTGTTTCTGGAGGCGTTTGACGCAGGCCCATCCACCTCTTGGGTGTCCCCTCCGGCCGACCCCCTGGTAGACCTCATTACTACCAGGGGATGGAAGGAGCAGGACACTGTAGAGCCAATCCCCAGGAGACCAGATAAGATCCTTATTCCCCCTTTGGATAGGACAGCTTGGAGTAAAGGTTCCTCGGTAGATGCCATGGTGGTGGCGGCTGCCTCCAAGAAGGAACTAGCACAGGATAGTTCCTTGGTCCATCCTCCTGATAAGGAGTCTGAGATGATGGCTCATATCGGAAAGCAGATGTTTGCTTCAGCTACCTTTTCCATAAGGGTGCTGAGTTACTTGGCCCATGTGATTAGGCTTCACCGGGATCTGGTGAAGGAATATGCTGAGTCTCCCCCTGAGTCCATGTCGGCCGAGGACAAACTGTCCTTCTCGACTCGCATGGCCACTCTGAAATCTGTATCGAACACGTCTATGCAGCTACTCTCCCATGCCACAGAGGGGGCCGCTAGAACCAGTGGTTCAGGCATCGCCTTAGGCGTCACGCCTGGCTCTGTCTTTGTGACTTTGCGGAACCCTTCAAGGCGTCTTTTGCGAATGCTCCCTTCGGCGGTTCTACCCTGTTTGGCAAGACTCTCCGCGATACATTGTTCCAGAGTGAGAAAGACGGGAAGACGCTGTCCGCCATCAGAATCCGCTTCTTGGCTCCTCAAAGGTCCTTTTCCAGGAACCAGAGAGGACAAAAGAAGATGTGGTTCCGGAAGTTTTAGCAGTCCCGTTACGCTCCAGACCCTTCGTCCTTCAGAGGCAGAGGAGGACAAAGTGGACGCCGGCCCAGAGGCAGAGGGGGGCCGAAGAATTTTGGGTCGCGGGAACCCTTTTCCGATCGACCCATGCAGCAGCCCTAAGGGGTTGCCCGACTGCTTTTCTCTGGAGGCAGTCAGGGGGCATTTTTCAAAGCACCTGGCACTATGGGAGTCCATCACGACAAATCGCTGGGTGCTTCGAATAATATCCAGAGGCTACTCCATTCCCTTCATAAATCTTCCTCTTCAATCGAGGTGCCTCCCCAATGTTCCACCCAGTCAGAGGGAGGCTGCAGCTTTAGAAATAAAGAAGCTGCTAGAAAAAAGAGCCATCCAGCATGTCCCCCCAGACCAACCCGGGTTAGGCAGTTACTCCGGGTTCTTTTTGATGCCAAAAAAATGGGGGACTTAAGACCAATTCTCAACGTTTTTACAATGAACCAACCTCTTCATTGCCAAGGAGAAATTCCGGATGGTCACTCTTCAATCCATTCTCCCCCTACTGCAGGAGAACGACTGGATGTGCTCCATAGACCTCAAGGATGCTTACTACCACATTCTCATGGATAGGCGATCCAGGAGGTTTCTCCGCTTTCGGTTGGGGGCCAGTCATTACCAGTTCAGGGTCCTAACATTCGGCCTCACCACAGCCCCCAGGGTGTTCACCAAGGTTATGGCAGTTGTAGTGGTCCACCTGAGGCTTCAGGGAATACAGGTTTTTCCTTACCTGGATGACTGGCTCCTTGCAGCCTCCACCAGGCATCTACTCTATTCAGCCAGGGATTGCTTCCTGCTCTTAGCCTCCCAGTTGGGGATCATTATAAATTACAAGAAATCATCCCTTCAACCAGTTCAAGTCCTGAACTTCATAGGGGCCAGAATAGACACACTTCAGACCAAGGCTTTTTTGACGTCGGACAGACTTCAGAGCTTAACCCTTCATGTTCTAGCACTCCTTCAATCTCCAGCCCCATCAGCGGAGTTAGTCCTGAGGGCCTTAGGTTCCATGGCAGCAGCAATCAACCTTTCGCCCTTAGCTCACTTGCACATGAGGGTCCTCCAGTGGACCTTGCAGGTCCAGTGGTCCATCCTTCAACACCCGTTGGACTCTCCGATCCCCCTCAGCAGAGTTTGCAGAAATTCCTTCATATGGTGGCTCCAATCTCAAGAGCTTCGGGAAGGACGTCTGTTCATAATGCCACAACCCCAAGCCATGGTAACCATGGATGCTTCTCGCCTTGGGTGGGGGGGCATTGCATGGGCAGAACTGTCCAAGGTACGTGGACTCAGACAGAGACCATTCTGCATATCAATGCTCTGGAGATGAGAGCGGTGCTTCTAGCGTTGCAAGCTTTTCATGCCTTTCTCTCTCCAGGGACTATTGCAATTCAGACAGACAACATGTCAGTGGTCTGATACATCAACAAATGGGGGGGACCAGGTCTTGCCCTCTTTGCCGAGAGGCCATGAGAGTTTGGGATTGGGCGATATCCACCAACCGTTTTCTGTTAGCAACGCACATTCCGGGTTGGTCCAACATCCTAGTGGACAAGCTGAGTCGAACTATCCTCTCACCTTACGAGTGGTCTCTGAACCCCTTAGTAGCGAAACAGATCTTCCGTAAGTGGGGTCAGCCTTGCTGCGATCTCTTCGCATTGCCTTCAAACGTGAAGTGCAGTGAGTTTTTCGCTCTAATCCCTCCCCCCCCGGGGGAAAGCCCCAGAGACACTCTAGTTCATGCTTGGCCATCTGGTCTTCTTTATGCTTATCCTCCTCTTCCATTAATGACAACATTTTTACAGAAAGCTCATTGGTTGGGGAACAAGATTATCCTCATAGCCCCATTCTGGCTTCATCAAACCTGGTTCCCATACCTACGGTCTCATCTTATAGCTCCTCTTTGGATCTTAGATCCCATCCCGGATCTGATTTCTCATCCTTCAGGATTAGAAACTCTGAATCTGGATGACCTCAAGCTCTCAGCTTGGTTGATCCAGTTCCATTAGTTGCCAGGAATCCTGGTATCTCGTCTGCAGTTAGATCCATCCTGGTAGCGGTGCATAAGCCTTCTACCAGGAAGGTTTACAACAGCAAATGGAAACGGTTTTCCATTTGGGCCAAGCATAGGAATTTGGATCCTTTCACTGCTCCCATTCCAGCAGTGCTTGATTTCCTATCTCATATTTTTCAGCAAGGGGCCAGTTCTTCTACTGTAAAGGTTCAAATGGCTGCCATTTTCCATTTTCACATTGGAGACGATCTTAGTCCTTTAGCTTCCATTAAGATCTGTAAGACCTTCTTGAAAGGCACCTTTCTTTTGAGACCTCCTATTAGGAACGCTGTTCCCCCATGGGACCTAACTTTAGTCTTTCAGGCTCAAACTGGACCACCCTTTGAACCTGCAGCTTCTGTTGATTTAAAATTCTTATGTTGGAAAACTGCTTTCTTAATAGTTATTACCTCAGCTAATAGGGTGTCAGAGCTCCAGGCCCTTTGTACTAAACCCCCATATCTTGTTTTCTATAAGGACAGAGTCTCTCTCAGGACTAACCCTTCCTTCTTACCTAAAGTGGCTTCCGAGGCGAACATCAATCAGTCCATTAGTCTATCAGTTTTCTTCCCTAACTATCAGGATAAAGGGGAATACAAACTTCATTTGTTAGATGTTCATAGACAATTGCGCTTTTACCTGCACAGAACAGCTGCCTTTGGCAAGTCAGCGCAGCTCTTTGTTTCCTTTGCGAAGCCCTTCTTGGGTAAGCCAGTGTTGAAGGTGACTCTAGTTAGATGGATTTCTCACTGCATTTTGCTCACATACAAGATATCTGGATTGCCAGAGCCCTTAGGGGTTCATGCTCATTCTACCCGTTCTATGGCTACTTCTTTTGCGTTCTGGTCAAGAGTTCCCTTAGATGACATTTGTTCTGCAGCTACTTGGGCTTCCTCTCATACCTTTATCTCCCATTATAAATTGGATTTAATAACCGGAGGAAGGGCACCTTTTGGCTCTGCAGTGCTCCGGAATAGCCTTCCTTGAGGACCTCCCAAGTTTTTGGTAGCTGGGGACTGTCCCACAGGTTGCTGATCAAATTAAGTTAACTACTTCAGATAAAGAAGTTATGTACTCACCATAATGTTCCATCTGAGTAGGTAACTTTATTTGTCAGCAACCGACCCCCCCCCCCCCTTCCCCCTAACCTGGTTCTTTGGTTATCTGAATCCTAGAATGATTTCAGATTTTGGTATTCATTAGGTTAGGATGTTTCAGGTTCTTGTTTTGTCTTGGTGAAATTGTATAATTGGGCAAACGCGATCTGAGGACTGGAAGGAGGTAGCAGGGTATTATGGGTAAGTGGAAGAGCTTGGAGCTCAGATCTTTAGCTTGGAAAGCTGCCGGCTCGGATCCAGGTCGGATCATATACCCACAGGTTGCTGACAAATCGTTACCTACTCAGATGGAACGTTATGGTGAGTACATTTCTTTTTTCTTAAGGTTTTGCTCATCTGGATCACATTATCAGTTCTGTCCCTAACCCTTTGGGTTATCTGCTGCTCTAAGGGTGTTCACAAAATGTTAGCTCATATGAAAGACTACTGCAGACTACAAGGTATTCATATGTTTCCCTTATTTAGATGATTTGCTTATCTTTGCAGAGTCTTTTTCAAAGTGTCAGGAATCCCTTGCTTAACAAAAGGCATTTTTACACAGGCTAGCATTTCAAAAGAATAATCAGAAGTCTTTTTCTAGCACCTTATCACAAGATTGCTTTCTGAGGTGTCTGCTGGACACCTCATTTCAAAGAGCTTTTGTTCCCCAGGGAAGACAACTGTAATGAGATCTGTTCCTGAGTTTTTTTCATTCAGACTTCTATCTCAGCAAAAGAATTCCTCAAGATTTTGTGTCTCATGGCATCAATGATAATCATGATACCTTTTGCAAAACTCCACATGACAAAGTTACAATAGTACCTGAAATTTCTATGTTCCCACAACTAGCATCACTTAACCTTTCAAATTCAATTTATAGGATTTGTGAAAAGGGAAATTATGTGATGGAGAAACCAAAAATCTTAGAATCAAGCTCTCCCATTCTCCTGTTCTGCTTCAGCCCAGTCAGTCATAATAGAGTCCTGACACTTTGCTTGAGGAGCATTGTCTATGGGGATAAACATGCCGGGTCTTTGCAACAAAAAAGACAGACAAAACCACATCAGCATAAAATAGATATTAGCCCTCAAAAGTGCTCTCAACTCTAATAAATCATCGGTGGTCCCTAAGACCTATACAAGTGTTTACAGACAACACCTTTCTCTTTGTGCAGACTAGCCATGGTAATCTGGGATGTAGATTTTCAAAACAATCTCATTCTACAGATGTCTTACTTTCCATCTGAGCAAAGTTGTGTGTCAGACAAGCTGAGCAGGACCAGGACAGACCCTCACTTATGGAAGCTGAGTCAGAGGATCTGCCAAGATATGTTTTAGTTGTGGGGAACACCTTAAAATTAAATAAATCTTTTTTCCTCCTGTATAAAAAATTGACAAAATTCTGCTCCAGGATGCCTTGCTGAAAGGTCTGAAAGACAGATGCATTTTCTTTTTTTTTTAATCTTTATTAAATTATCACTAAAGATATTGGCATGCATACAAAACAAACCTTGTCAAATTTTGTTATTTACATACATTATACTTTACATAGTTGTTTTAATTCTTTATAACAACTGTTATTCAGTCCAATATTACAGAAAATTGCTCAGTTCTCCTAATCAGTATTCAGCATATATATAAAATCCTCCAAGGCTAGTTACGAAAGCAAAAATCGCCACTGATTCTAAAGACAACCACAAAGCATTCTGTAGCTCTGTCAAGAATCTCAGTGGCAAGGTTTACCTTTACATGTGCGTATGCACAAGGGTGAACCGCAAATGTCTGAAAGGCAGTCTGCAAAGTTTGCAAACGCCGAATGGAAAAAGGTTTGAATGTGCAATGAGCGAATGCACAGTGAGTTTCGCTCATTGCACATTCGACATTCTGGGGCAGATTGCACTATAGTGGGGATCGGGAAATGGTTCCTTTCCCCACGGTAGTGCGATCTTGGAGTCAGAGTAATAAAGTGGGGGGGGGGTGGAATCTGCTTTTCGATTTGCTGTTTTTCGAACATTAAGGTCCGTTGATATGTCCATTTTCGTGGTTTCGAGTCGCTCATATGAGCACTCGAACCACTGTGATTCGTGGTTTCAAAGGTAAACCCAGTGGCAACATTCAGATCTGCTCTGAGTTACAGCACAATGGCACTAAATATACAAAACCAACTGATACTGCCAACATCCTGGCAGATAGGTTCAGTGCTAACTTTATCCCTCTCTAACCCCCTAAAAGGCCCATCTCTATACTGGAAGAATGCAAAGTTCCTGTAATCATGGCTGCACAGGTAAAAAACACACTCTCCAAAGTCAAGAATACAGCATCCATGGGAACTGACAACATCTCAGGCTGCGTTCTACACGAACTACAGAACAAACTGGCACCCCACCTGAGTACCATGTTCAATCATAGCCTCACCTCAGTTTTTGTGCCCACTGAATAGCGCACAGCAACAGTTATCCCACTCCACAAAGGGGGAGCCACCATGGACCCCAGGAACTACCGCTGCATTAGCCTGATGAGCCTAGTCTGCAAGGCTATGGAACTTATAAACAATGACATTGGTAATCTCTAAACTCTGTACCCTACCCAGTTCGGGTTTGTAAAAGGGAGATCATGTCTCCTAAACCTGATAACTTCTTTGAAGTGGTCACCAAAGCCGTAGATGAGGGTGAGGTGGTTCACACAGCCTATCTAGATCTCGCCAAGGCTTTCGACACCATCCTCCACTCTGGAATTATAGATAAACTCACTAAACTAGGTATAAATCCCTATGTCACAAGATGGGTTGCCAACTGGCTCACTGACAGAGCCCACACTGTGAAAGTAGCAGACTCTAAATCCAACTTCAGACCAGTGACAGGTGGAGTACCACAGGGTTCACTCCTGGGTCCTCTCCTGTTTATCTACTTCTCTGAAGTACAGGCTAACACAGAATGTCTTTGGCTAACAAAGTTCACAGATGACTGCAAACTAGGAGACGTAATCAAAACGCCTAACGATGTGGACATCCTAAAAAAGGGCCTCTGAGACAGATGCCTGGTGTCAAAGCCATGGCCTCAAGCTCAATGCCAAAAAGTGCATTGTCATCCCTTTTGGTAAAAACTCTGTACCCATGAACTACCACATAGGTGGTAGTCTACTTAACACCGAAAGTGTGATGAGACCTTGTGACACAGGTGGACAGTAGTCTCTCTTTTAATAACCACATTGCCACAGTAGTCAGGAAATCCTTCTACATGGCACACCTCATCACAAAAAGTTTCTCATCCAGGAAAAAAGAGGTCATTGTTACCACCTGCTCATCACTCAGTTGACCCATTACAGTATACAACACCCCTTTTGGTATGTACCTCACAACACATCTAAAACAGCTGGGAAGGCCGGAGAAGTACCTCACAAAGAGGATTACCTGCCTCAAACAGATGCCCTATGCAGGCAGTCTCAAAAAAATCAAGCTTTACTCTGTTGCATATCACCTACTCAGAGGCGATCTCTGCCTAACATACAAAGCTATGTCAAACCCAGAGCTGTTGGACATGCTCCACTTAAAGAATTCCCAATCCCTTCAAGCTACACGCTCTAGGGACCTAAACCTTGTCACCACAATAAACAGAACATGCTGGAGGGATAGATTCCTGTCCCAGAGACTTCTCATACTCTGTAACAAACTACATATTTATATCAAACAATGCTCCTCATTAGCACTCTTCAAGAAAAATCTTGATGATTGGATGGGAGATAGGAAATTCACCCCGGGGATCACTTCTGTGGCTCTGCCTGACAGGGGCACAGGAAAGTAATTTTCTTGGGTGGTGAAAGCCAAGGTACCGTTTGGCTAGGCTTATATAAGCCCTAGGGCCAATAGCCTAGTACCTACCTATGAACCTGTAGTGTTCCTACAAATTCCTTTTATTTTTGTTTTTTGCTCCTTCCCTTTTCCAAAGATCCCACCTCCAGTTATTTTATCTTTTGTACAAAATTCAGTACTTGAAATACAGTTGGTTTAGATTTCGTATTAATTATATTTTTGGCAACCAGCAGAATTAAATTTAATAGGGCATCACTATGTCCATGCAGTTTAGATTTACTGTCTCCCAGCTCAAAAATAATTTTCCTTAGTTACAACCATTGCTCACCCAAAGCTTCTGGCAGAGTATTCTGTATGGATTTTCTTTAAATCTGTCAATTCATTACACTCCCAAAAAACATTCCCATTTATTATTTTCTTCCCAGTCACACCCTCAACATCTCCTATCTACCTGAGGAAAACTTCTTTAAAGCTTGCTTGGGGTATAAGTATACCTGTGCAGACGCTTCCAAGCAACTCCCCTGAGCATTCTCAACTTTGTTGCATAATTGGGAGCCATACATATGCATCCTATGCTTCCCTTGTAAATTGCTTTTCCAGTCTGTCTTCCCAATCTTTTCTAACTTCTTCTGATTGATTCTTATAGTTATCATGCAATATATTTAGATGCCATACTAATTATCCACTTTCTAACAACAGCTTATGTTCCAAATTAACTAAAAACTCTACCAGAGCAGGTTGTTGACATAAGATTCCTCTATCGCTTTCTTTATTGCTTATATTCTGATATTACTCACTAGTACGGAAGATAGTCTAAAATCTGTAGTCCAAGCAACTTCTTGGACTCATTCCACTCTATTACCTTTCCCCCCTCTGGTTATTTGCTTCCAGTACATTGGGTCCCTTGTCAGTTTTATTCAGTAAATTCCAACCACTTCTTGCCTAATTTCTGAACCCCTGCTTGCAGTTATTCATATTGGCAAAATCTCCTTTCTCCATTATGTGTCGGATTAGTTTATGAATCTAATATTCTGTATGGTTGTTAGATGCCTTTTCTTTTCCTTGGACTGGAATGTACCTGTATGCTTTCCACTCTTTCCTCTGATATCCAGAGTTCTTTTGAAGATTCACAATGACTCCCCAAAGATCCTTGTGGTGACTTCCTTTTGGCCCAAGCAATAGTGATTCTCTGTTCTTCTGGAAATGGCTAGGGGTAGTTACCACAAGCTTCCTCTCAGACCGGATTTGCTCACACAAGACCAGGGTTGTTTAATACGTCCCGACCCTACACAACTGCAACTGACTGCCTGTGCGATAGGCTCTTAATGCCTTTTAATGCACCTTTTTTCTGATGACATGTAGTGGGTATTAATGGACGCATTAAAGCCTCTTACTAGAAAATCATATATAAGCAAGTGGAATAGGTTTTGTAGTTGGTGTCAACAAATGTATCACCACCCATTCAGGGCTAGTGTTTCTCTAGTTTTACATTATTTGTGTGAGTTACTGTCCTATGGCTATGTCTTACTTTTTGATCAAGGTTCATTTGTTGACTATTTCAGCATGTCTATGTAAGAGATCCCCCTCTTTCCTTTTTCCTCTTTCCGAGGAAAGCAACTGGCGCTGACAACATCATGGGCAGGGTACTAAGGGAGTGTGTGATGGAACTGGTTCCAGTACACACTGACATCTTCAACACCTCACTCCATTTAGCTAGTGTTCCAAAATGCTTCAAGGAGAATGACTATCATTCCTCTACCCAAGAAACCACAGCCAACAACTTTGAATTACTATCGACCAGTTGCTTTAACCTCGACAGAAATGAAGTGCCTGAATAGGTTGGTCAAAGATCATATAGCCTCAGTTTTATCTGTGACATGGGACACACTGCCGTTCGCATACAGGACAAACCACAGTATAGGGGATCCCATCTTACTAGCTCTCCATGAAACACTTACCCACTTAGAAGGCAAAAGTTGTTAAGCAAGACTGCTATTCATCAATTTCAGTTCTGCCTTCAACTCTGCCATCCCTCAGAATCTGATATTGAAGCTACTTCAACTGGGTATAGACTCTCAGTTATGGAATTGGATTCTGAGCTTTATTACTGAAAGGCCTCAAAAGGTTCATTTGGGAGACAACAGCTCTGGAAGTATCATCCTGAACACAGGGGTGTGTCTTAAGCCCTCTCATTTTCACTCTGCTGACACATGACTACATGGCCAGACATGAGACGAATTGGATCATCAAATTCTCGGATGACACCACTGTTATAAGCCTGATCAAAGACAAAAAGGAAGAGGCCTACAGGAATGAGACTGATCAACTCCTGGCCTGGTGTGACAGCAACAATCTAGCACTGAATGTCAGCAAGACAAAGGAGTTGATTGTTGATTTCAGAAGATCTCAAGTACCACACAAACCACTAGTGATGAAAGGGATGACAGTGGAAAGGGTCAAGAGTACAACGTTCTTGGGTGTTCATGTCACGGAGGACTTATCCTGGTCAGTCCATGAATCCAGCACAGTCAGAAAAAGCTCAGCAACGCTTGCACTTTCTAAGGAAACTTAGGAAGGCAAAATTACCAAGCTCCATACTTCAGACCTTTTATAATAGGGGCATCATTGAAAGTGTCCTGACCAACAGCATTGCAGTCTGGTATGGGAGCTGTAACAGTCAGGATCGGAAGGTTCTCAAGAGAGTTGTAAGGGCAGCAGAAAGAATCATTGGCATTTCTTTTACACCTCTGGAAGATCTACACAAATGCTGATGCATCAACAGGGCCAGAAAGATATCCAGCGATCCAATGCATCCTGACAATGGTCTGTACACTCGCCTGTCCTCAGGCAGGAGATACAGAAGCCTGCATTGTAAGACAACCAGACTAAAAACAGTCTCTTTCCGCTCTCCATTAGACTGTTGAACTCTTGGGGAAAACGAACCATGATGTTAGTTACATAACTAGCTTATCAAGGGGCTTACTTTATGGATGTGCAATAAGTAAGTGCAATATTAAGGTAGCTTACCTACACACTGAAGGACTGTAAAGTGCCATGTACAAACTGCAATAATTCAGTCTAATCATAGATAGGCTGCTATTGCTTCAATTTTACTTTGAAAATATTACCTTCATATTGTTCCTTGTCTTCCTTGTCTCCTGTTCTGGGATGGGTGTGGGTCACTGCTGTCCTACTTTACTTACTAATTGCTACTTATTAAATTTCTACTATATTTTATGCAACTGTTTCCTGCATTGAGAACGCAACATTGTAATTTCACTCAGCTACACTGCTGTGTAGTTCTAAATAACAATAAAGTTTTCTTTGACTTGATTTTCAATGGAATCCGATGTAAAAATGTTTTAGAAAGAGGCATTGCACAAGAAGACTCTTGAAGACAGTTGGTTTCTACTTGGGATCTTAACTGTATTAGAAAAACTAGCTGCTGCTCCATTTGAGTCGGCTCATGAGGCTGGAGTGAGGTTCTTGACATAGAAAACAGTCTCACCTATTGCTCTGACTTCTGCAAGACGAGTATGTGACTTGCAAGCTCTTATCGATGGTTCAACCTTATCTAATTTTTCACAAAGATAAGGTTTATTTGAGAACTAATCCTTCTTTTATACCTAAAGTGGTATCTGAGTTTACTTTCAGAAATGCTATCTATTTCTCTGCCTGTTTTACAGAACTTAAAAATGAGTGAAAAGATTAATTCATACCTTGAATGTCCACAGAATGGTTATTATTTTGGCTTAACAAAATCTTTCAGAATTTCTGATGAGGTGTACATTTAATGTGAAGGCAAGGTGAAAGGATAGCAAGCGTCAAAACTGACTATTTCCAAGTGGTTATCTTATGCTGTTACTTTTTTGTTGCTCCCACAACAACAAAACTATTCCAGGCAGGATCAAAGCTCATTCTACCAAGGCCTTGGCTTCTTTGACTTTTTGGAAAGGGATTGATTTTAGAAGTATTCTAAAAACAACAATTTCGTCCTCTGTACATAATTTTACAAACACTGTAAATTAGATTCATTCTGCAAGTCTGGGGTTGGTTTTGCTAGCACCATTCATTGACCCTCAGCCTTCCTCTCCCAGTCTCTCTTACTATGGTAATTTACACATATAGCTTAGCCTGCTTCAGCAGTAATCAAATGAAGAACATAGTACAGTTGTGTAGGTTAACTTACAGAACAGTAGATGTTCGAATGATCACTGCTGCAGTAGCCACTCCCTCCCCTTGTTGTATGTTTTTATGCCAGGGTGTGGGTATTTATTACTGTTATTATTATTATTTTCCTACCGTTGTCCTTCTTAGGGCTTTAGCCTCTCCCTCTCTCTGTCTGTCTCTTTCTGTGTTGGCATGAACTGTCTGAAAGGCTCGACAACAAAGCTTTCATTTAGTGAGCTCAGTTCAAGCTGACTAATGATTTGTGCATGCAGAAGGCACCATGAATCTTTGGAAGCTGTCTGGCTGTTATATCCTTGGTAGGACATAACGCATATAGTTTAAGCTACTGCATCAGTGCTCATTCGAGTATCTACTGTCGTGATTTACACAACTGTACTTTCTACTCTGCCTTTTTTTTTTTTTTTTTTGGAGACTGATGACTTGATTTTGTCAGAGTGGATAGGTTCATAGGTAGGTACTAGGCTATCTGCCCGAGGGCATTTATAAGCCTAGGCAGAGTGTGTCAGCTTTTGCTGCCCCATTGATTGTCAAGAAGAGCCAATGAAGTGATCCCAGGGGTGTATTTTCTGTTACCCATCCACTCATCAAGGTTTAGGTTCATAGGTTCATAGGTTCATACTAGGCTATCTGCCCGAGGGCATTTACAAGCCTAGCCCATCGTTTTGTGGCTTACGCCACCCCTTTAGTATGGGGAACTATACCCCTTATTTTGCTGTGCCTCTGTCGAGCAGTGACACTGAGGTAATCCCTGGGGTATATCTGCGATCTCCCATCCATTGGTCAAGATTTCTCTTGAACAAGGCCAGCGAGGTGCTCTGCCTCACATGTACCGGGATTTTGTTCCACAGCATAGGGAGTCTTTGGGTGATGAATCTATCCCTCCAGCACGTCCTATTAATAGCCGTGTCGAGGTTTACGTCTCCGCCCTTGTGGCTCTGATGGATCTAGATTTTTGAGGTGAAGCATATTCATCAAATCTGGGTTTGACATGGCCTTGTATGTTAGGCAAAGGTCACCTCTGAGCAAGCGTGCGACTGAATAGAGCTGGAGTTCTTTCAGTCGGGCAGCATAGGACAGATTTTTGAGACCCTTTATCCTTTTGGTGAGGAACTTTTGTGGCCTCTCCAGCTGCTGCAAGTGTCGGGTCAGATACATTCGAATGGGGCATTGTACTCAATCATTGGTCTGATGAGTGATGAGTAAAGGGAGACTATGACCTCCCTTGATCTAGATGAGAATCCCTTCATGATAAGGTGGGCAATGTAGAAGGTCTTCCTAACTACTTTAGCTACATGGGTGTCGAATGACAGACTACTATCAACCTGGGTCCCCAGGTCCCTGATAACTTCTTCTGTGCACAGTGGATTGCCACCTATTTGGTAGCTAGGGGTAACCTTGTTTTTCCCGAAGGGTATGACTATGCATTTTTTGGCATTTAACTTTAGGCCGTGGCTCTGGCACCAGTTATCCGCTTCTGTGAGACCCTTCTGAAGGATATCTGTGTCAGATGTGTTTTCTACTATGGCCAGTTTGCAGTCATCTGCAAACTTTGTCAGCCATAACCCTCCTGTGTTTGCTTGTACTTGGAAAAGTAGATGCCAAACAAGAGTGGGCCCAGGACTGAGCCCTGTGGGACACCACTTGTGACAGGCTTTGAGTCTGACATGGCGCCAGCAACTCTGACCCTGTGGGTTCTGTCACTCAGCCAGTTTGCAACCCATCTTGTGATATATGGGTTAACATTTAAGCTGATGAGTTTTTCAATGATACCCGAGTGGGGTATTGTATCGAAGGCCTTAGCCAGATCGAGGTAGGCTGTATGGACTGCCTTTCCCTCATCAATGGCTTTGGTGACTGTTTCAAAAAGTCAACCAAGTTTAAAAGGCATGATCTGCCTTTGACAAAGCCAAACTGGGTTGGATCCAAAGTCTGCAAATTCCCTATGTCTTTATTTATGAGGTCCATTATGATCCTCTCCATGGCTTTGCAGATAAGGCTTGTCAAGCTAATGGGCCGGTAATTTCCAGGGTCGGTGGAGGCACCGCCTTTGTGAAGTGGGACCACAGTTGCAGTGCGCCACTCCTGGCAGTATCCAGAGGTAAGACTTTGATTAAACAGCTGTCCTAGCTGTGGGTTTAATTTCTCATTGAGTTCGTGGAGCACACAGCCGGGGACACCATCAGGTCCCATGGATGCTGTGTTTTTTGCTTTGGAGAGAGCAGTTCTCACTTGGGCGCTGGAGATGTTTGGGGGCTGCAATCGCTTGGTATAGATATCTCTCCTTTGGGGAGGTGAGAAGTCTGCACTGAACCTGTCAGCCAGTATGTTGGCAATGTCTGTAGGATCAGTAATCTTCACATCATTTTGAACTAGTTCTGAGCATATCTGGGAGTTTCCTCCTAGGTTTCTAACATAGCTAAAGAAGACCTTATGATTGTCTTTTGAGTCTTTAGCTATTTTTCTCTCGAAATTTGCTTTGGATGATTTTATGAGAGCTCTTAGTTTTTTACTTATAGTGATCAAGGGCGTCTTACCTTTTAAGGATTTTGCTCTATCTTGTAGTAGCTTCCTCCTTTTGTTGTAGAGTTTGTTTATGGCTGGGGTCCACCAGACTGGACGCTTGCCTTTGGTACAAAGAGTCTTTGTTTTGCTTGGGATTGCCTTATCCATGCAGTCCTGCAGGTGCTGGTAGAAGGCATTTGTAAGTGATTCAGCGGCTAGAGTACTGTTTTCCCGCCTCGGGGCCTTAAAGGAGACCACACTAGTCTTTAGAAGTGTGAAGTCGGCTTTTGAGAAGTTCTTTACTGTGGTCTTTTTTATTTCAGGTGGGGGTGGGATGAGGACCTCCAGCGAGATTAGTTTGTGATCTGATCTCACCAGTGAGGGGTATACCTCTGGTGTTGAACATTGTGCTCCCATGTTCGTGATGATGAGATCAAGTATGTTATCTCCTCTTGTGGGGATGGTGACTAGTTGTTCCATGGCATTTGAGTTTATGAATTCCAGGAACTTTTGGGCTAGGGTGTTTGGGCTTGAGTAGTGTTCCCAGTCTATATTAGGGTAATTGAAGTCACCTAGTATGATGGTGTTTGGTGATACATTTATCCCCTCTAGTGTTTTCAGGAAGGCCATGTGAGGTTCCTGAGTTTGTAAGGGTGGCCTGTAACATGCTACAATTTGCAGAGCAGTCTTGCCTACGGTTAATTGCACCTGGATGGTCTCCGATGCATCGTGCGTTGCCACCAGTCTTGAGGTGTGGGTGTCCTTGATGAATATGGATACCCCCTCCTTTCTTGCTAGTGTCCGGATTTTGGGGCGGGAACGCATGATATGAGGTAAAACCTGATAGCGCTGGGGTGCTCTCAGGAGCCTTGAACCAGGTTTCTGTCACAGCACAGACATCAATGTTCTCCATACTGAGAAGGGCCTCGAGTGCGTGCATTTTGAGATTTAGACTTCTGGCATTGATCAGCATTACCCTTAGTTTTTTTCCTTTTTGTGTTCTAGGGTGGTAGGTTTAGAATTTGAGCCTTGCCTAAAAAGGCACTATGGGGTGGCAAGAGCCTTTGCCAATATCCGAATCCCAGGGTGACAGGTGCAAGCCGTCCCTTGCGAAGCAGCGTGGCTTGTCCAGCATGTCATCCCAGGCAGACAGATACTGGATCCCCTTTGAATGACACCAGTGTTTAAGCCAATTGTTAAAGCTGATCATCTTATCTCTGTATTGTGGCATCATTCTTGGTGAAGGTAGGATACTGCTCAAGGTCAGGGTCATACCTGCCTGGGCTACATAATCAGAGAGCTCCTCAATGTCTCTTTTCATGTAGTCCAAGGAGGTATGTCTCAGGTCGTTTACACCAGCGTGGACAATGACTGAGTCATATTTGTACCTGCTGTTGAGAGACCTGAGTGCTTGCGTTATGTGGCGGATTCTAGCGCCCGACAGGCAGCTTACTGTGACCTTCTCCTTACTCAGTCTTGTGAGCGGGACGTCAGTGTGTCTGACTATGGAGTCACCAATGACTAGTGTGTCTGGCATTGTGTTTGGCCTTAAGGGCTGTGACTGTTTGACACTCTGACTGTGAGGTCTATGTGTTGCAGGTGTTGTGTTCTGAGGTGGTGGTTGTTTGTGTGTCTGCTTTGGTGGCCTCTGCTGTTTTGGTAGATTTTTGATCAGAGCCTCCGAGTATGTCTTTGTGTGCTTATGTGTATGATTTGAGGTTGTAATGGTACTATGTGAGACTGGGTCTACAGTGTGTGTGGTAACCTTCTCCTCCTGACTGGTCTTGCCAGTCCTATGTTGAGAGAGCTCAGCCTCCAGTTTGGCCGTATAGTTGCATCTCTCGCATGTATTTGTGTTTTGTGGGAGGAGGAGAGGGTTGTCTGTGTACATGAGGCAATTGTAACATTGCCTCAATATTCCCAGGTTCACCAGCTGAGCAGGAGATGACACTAGCAACTGATCCCTCGACATGCTAGAAGGATAGACAAAAAACTTTAAGAGTGTTAGTGAGGGGGTTCTGCCTAATGTAGTTAGGAATTTTGTTCCAAAGCATGGGGAGTCTCTGTGACAGGAATCTATCCCTCCAGCATGTTCTGTTTATTGTTGTGACGAAGTTCAGCTCACTAGAGCGAGTGGCTCGCAGTGACTTGGATTTCTTTAGGTGGAGCATGTCAATCAATTCTGAGTTGGACATGGCTTTGTAAGTCAGGCAGAGATCACCTCTGAGTAAGCGATATGCCACTGAGTACAGCTGGAGTTTTTCCAGTTGGGCTGCATAGGACATATGTTTGAGACCAGTAATCCTCTTGGTGAGGTACTTTTGTGGTCTTTCCAGCTGTTGGAAGTGTCTTATATATATATATATATATATATATTTTTTTTTTTTATTGGAGTAGATAAAATTTAAAAGAATAAAAAGCAGAATAAAACACTAATTGCAACTTACCAAAGGGAAAATAGCATTACTAGTAAACCAGACAAGTCTAACTGCCTAAACAAATTTAAAAATTAACTAAAAAGTATAGCTCAACAGTGCAGCTAAGACTCCTAGTATAAACCTCAGTTGCCTCTAAAACACATCAAAAATAGATTGACAGTATAAAAAATTAAAAATATCTCTGTAAAATCTACTCTCAACTGAGAAGACACTCCATCCATAAAACCTCTGCTGACTAGCCAAAGACAAAAACCACTTCAGCAGAAACTAAACTCAATTAACAGGCCATTAAAATCTGTAAGAAACACTTTTTAACAATAACAAAAAGAATACAGAATAATTAAATGAAATATGCTGCACTGATGGATTTGGGTATTTGGTTCATGGCTTGTAACTGTGTGCCCCAGCCTATAGCAAAGTATATTTAGTGAATCAGACAACAGACACAGAATCGAAAGCCCCAAATGTTGTTGTCACTAACATTGACAAGTGAAAATTGAAAAACAGAACAGCAACACTTCATTTCTCTTTTTCTGAGGATAACCTTGGAGCATGTAAAAGCTATGCATTGTCTTTTGCAGTGGTGCAAGCATCCCTGCACAATAGTACATGAGGGGATTGTACCCCACACCCCATACTAATTACCTATACAAAATCCAAAATTACACAATCTCCATGGTAGGGGCGTATTTGCCAACCTTGGGGATTGTTGATCTTGCATACCTGTTGGCCATCTGTTATCTTGGCCAAACTGTGACAATAAAACAGATGCTGATGTTTGAGATGTACATATATATATATATATATATATATATATATATATATATATATATATATATATATATATGGGTCTGTGTTTCTTGATCAAAATTTCACAATCTTGAACAAGAAACATCGAGCCCCATTAAAGCGAAAGTGTACTACATTGAAAGTGCACTTTCGCAAAAGCCGGTTCTCCAAACTGGAAAAAAAACAAAAAAAACCCTACATTAAACAGTATTTTGCAGGGGGGGCAAGCCGCCCTGCACCCCCACATCCCCCCTACTTAAATATACTAACTCTGAGATCGCACTGCAGTGGGGAAAAGGATGTATTTCCTTATCCCCACTGTAATGTACTTCAGAGACCGCCTTTTGTGAAAGTGCACTTTCGATTTAGTGCACTTTCGCTTTAATGGGTTCGATTTTCTGGTTGTCAAGAAAGTGTGATGTTATGTGATCCTATCTCGCCTACATTCTGTACTGATGGGCTCGGAGCTGATCCTCGGCTCCGACTCGGCACACTATGCTATAGAGCGAAGCCTCTTATTGGCTGAGCTATTCTCTATCCCAGGATGCACCACCACTAATCCCCCAGATCTCGTTTGCCGCTTACAAGCTAGGACGTGGTCTCAAACTTGGCTGAGCTAAGTGCTGTTTTTTTCTAAAGTTTTCCTGTCAGGAAATTCTCTGTTCTTACCCAAAAAGCTGTTTTAACAGCTATTGTTGTGTACGCGTGTTTTTTGGTATAATTTTGTGGTAAATTTGTGTGTTTGTTTAGGGAAAGGTTTCCCGTTTAAGTTAGAGGGGCCTTCCCTATTCCTTAGCAAGTTTCTCTTTTTTAAGGAGGTCAAGTACCTGTTTAAGTTAGAGGGTTCTTGGCCCTCCTTTTCGGTGTTTGTGATATTTGTATTGTACTGGTTAATTTTTGACCTATCGTAAAAAAAAAAAAAAAAAAGTTTATTGTTGTTTAAAATCTTTGTTTTTCTGAAGATAGTGATTTTTTCCACTGTTATAGTCACTGTTTTAGGGGCATTATGTCCAAAGAACATAGACCCTCAGGGTTCAAGAAGTGCACGAGTTGCAATTACAAAATGTCTATAACCGATGATCACTCCTCGTGTGTATATTGTTTAGGCACCAAGCACCTACAGGAGTCCTGCAGCGTGTGTCACGCCTTTTCCTCTAGGGTCCTCCAAGAGAGGAAGAATAAATTAATCTTGAAAGGGCTGATTAAACCCTCCTTCGAGGAGGCCTTATCTTCCTCATCCTCTCCAACTAAGAAAAAGAAAGCATCGGCTCCGACCAGCCCGTCGGAACCGACTACAAAGAAATCCAGGCAGGCTTCTCCATCAGCTCCATGGACTTCGGAGCCGAGGGGGGAACGGTCTGCCTCGATGCCCCCAGTCTCGACTCCTCTGGTTTCGGAGCCGATGACTGGGGCTTCGAGAGGCGGGTCACCTTCATCGGCTCCACTGATTTTGGAGCCGATGAGGGTTGCCGGCTCAGACTCTTCCCCTTCGGCGCCGAAGCCCTCCTCAGCACCGAGGGAAATTGTTTTGGGATCTCCCTCGGCACCAATACTGGTTGAGTCCATTCGGAGCCGGTCCCCCAGTCCTTTGGAGCCGATGGAGAAGTCTGTTCAGACCCGATCGGTTTCCTCTAGATCTTCCAAGATGTCTGATTCGGACATCGACAGGGTGCTCCTAAGACTGTTTCAGTCTCCTGTATTCCAGAAATTAGTTTCGGCTCCAGCCCATTCGGCTTCGGAGCCGATGGCCCACCCTGTAGTTCTGGTTCCTCCTCCAACAGCCTCGGCACCGTTGGAGCCGGTGCTGGTGGAGCCGATGGAGGTTTTCGGGTCGGCCCCGACCCTTACTCCAACCCCGGCTCTCGAGTCGGAGTTCAGTACACGGACCTCCTCTGTCGGCCCCGGGTGGGACGCTTCGGGACTGATGTTTTCGGTTCCGAGCCTTCCTCTCGGTGCGTCGGCTGCGGGGGTACCGTCTACTGTTGTGGCCATGGGGGTTGGACCTTCCCAGGATTCTGGTGGTCCGGCCTTCAGGGCCATGAGGAGTGCGTTAGCCAAATCTTCTTTGGCTACCTCCACGGTCTCACCAGCACCTTCCCTACATATGGAGACTGGGTCTTTGGCAGTCCCCCTGTCCTTAGACAGTGGAGCCCCGGGGCCTGAGGTCACCCCCACTGGGGGTTGGAGGGCCCTCTGAAGCGTCTTCAGAGGAACCCCCAAGGAAAAGATCGTACAAGAGGAAGCACGTCGACTCCCTCGATGAGTCTCTCACGTCAGACACTGATCTTGATGATGCGGAGGGGTCCCCTAAGTCGTCCTCAGATGTCTCCTTTGCAGACATCTTGGAAGCCTTCAAACAATGAGGCGGCTGGCATTCCAAACCCCCTTCTGCTGACGAATTGGTGTTCCTTAAGGCCTTCGGGGCTCAGCCTTCCGCCTCCTGGGAGTCTCCGCCCTTCGACGAGCTCCTAGATTTGATCTGTCGAAGGGCGTGGGAACATCCAGATTCTGTGGAACCGGTGCCTGCTCGCCCAAATAAGTTCCTATCAGCACCCCCAGAGAAGGAGTTTTTGACAAAAGGTGTGGCTGTAGATGCCTTGGTGGTGGCATCTGCTACCCAGCAAGATGTAGCAGAGGCTTCGACATCCGTCCATCCTCCTAATAAGGAGTCTAGGAGCATGGATCAGTATGGGAAGCGCACCCTCAGTTCAGCGGCCTTTACCTTAAGGTCCCTGAACTATTTAATGCACTTCACCAGGTTTCAGAGGGATCTGATCAAGGAGCTTTCAGATACCCTCTTGGGTAACCTACCTGAGCAGCTAGCCCAGATGGTTGGCTCTCAGTTGGCTACGCTGTCATCGATATCAAACTCGTCCATGAGGCTCATTTCATATGCGGCCGAGGGGGCGAGTAGAGCGGCAGGTACGGGTATTGCTCTACGGAGGCAAGCCTGGCTCCGCCTGTGTTATTTTGCGGAAGCCTTTAAGTCTTCCTTTGCCGACGCTCCCTTTGATGGGTCCTCTGTGTTTGGACCCAAGGTAAAGGACACATTGACCCGCTGCGAGCAAGAAGGTAAGACTTTGACTGCCGTAGGGGCACAATTTTCCATTCCCTTTCGGCCTTATCCCAAGGCTAAAAGAGGAGGGAAAATATGGTTACGTAGATCCCAGAAGTCTTATCCCTCACAGCAGGACGATCCCCCTTCTAGGGGCAGAGGAGGGGGAAATTTTTCTGGAAGACGCCGTCCCAGAGGCGGCAGAGGCCCCCGCAACACTGGAGACCGCGAGTCCTTTCGTGGCTCTTCAGCCTTCCACAATCCCTGAAGGATTGCCCGACTGTGCAGCTCCGGAGCCAGTCGGGGGTCGTTTTTCGAGGCACCTAAAAGCCTGGGAAGGTATCACTCAGGACCGATGGGTGCTTCGAATTATCGCCGGAGGTTACGCCATCCCCTTTTCTCACTCCCAACCTCCGTCCAAGAAAATCCCGGACCCGCCACCCAGTCAACGGGAAATTGCAGCCTTAGAAGTCTCAAAGCTGCTTCAAAAAGGAGTCATCCAATCGGTCCCCGCAGACCAGATCGGATTAGGGACTTACTCAAGATTCTTTTTGGTGCCAAAAAAGACCGGGGACTTGAGGCCCATTTTGGATCTCAGCATTCTAAATCGTTCAGTCAAAAAGTCCAAGTTCCGAATGGTCACCTTACAATCCATTCTCCCACTGCTGGAGAAAGGTGTTTGGATGTGCTCCATAGATCTCAAGGACGCCTATTACCACATCCTGGTAGATCAGGCGTCCAGGAGACATTTGCGCTTCAGCCTAGGAGACAGTCATTTTCAGTTCCGCGCGCTGCCCTTTGGTCTCACCACAGCCCCCAGGGTGTTCACCAAATGTTTGGCGGTCGTGACTGCTCACCTGAGGAGTCTAGGATTCCAGGTGTTTCCGTATCTGGATGACTGGCTCCTAACTGCCACCTTCAGGCATCTACTATTGCAGAACCTACAAGCCACAATATCACTAGGTACTTCCCTTGGAATCACCTTCAATTGGCCAAAGTCTGTGTTGCTGCCATCTCAACGCATAAGATTCATCGGAGTAGAGATAGACTCAAATCGAATGCGGGTCTATCTTCCTACAGAAAGGATACAAACCATACAGGCTCAAGTCCGAGCCTTGCTTCTCAGATCCAAAGCTCCAACCAGGATGGTCCTGCAGCTATTGGGATCTATGTCGGCCACTGTTCTTCTAGTCCCCCTAGCAAGGTTGCATATGAGAATTCTTCAGTGGCTTCTTTCGACACAGTGGTCCTTTCAGGATCTCCCTCTCAGTCACCTCATACGGATCACGGAAACCTGCAAACGGGACCTTCGCTGGTGGCTGGTGCCCTCCAATCTGGATCAGGGTCGACCCTTTGTTCCACCTCCTCCTTTGGCCACTTTGACTACGGATGCCTCCCAGATGGGGTGGGGGGGGGGCATTCCCTGGGCAGGTCAGTCCAAGGCAAATGGCATTCAGAAGAGAGTCTTCTTCATATCAACATTTTGGAAATGAGGGCTGTGCTTCTATCTCTACAAGCCCTCCACGATTACCTCCCTCAGGGCGTAATTGCCATTCACTCCGACAACATGTCAGTGGTCTGGTATCTGAACAAGCAGGGAGGAACCAGATCCTACCCTCTTTGCAGAGAGGCCATGAGAGTCTGGGAATGGGCAGTGGCGACCAGACGTTTTCTGATAGCAACTCATATCCCTGGCAAATCCAACGTGATAGCCGACAGACTGAGCAGAACTATCCTCTCTCCGCACGAGTGGTCTCTGAACAATGCAGTGACAGCTCAGATCTTCAGCAAATGGGGAATTCCTTGTTGCAACCTCTTCGCAACCCCGCTGAACGCGAAGTGCAGAAAGTTCTTCTCCCTCACTCCAGCTCCGGGGGAGAGTCCTATGGACGCACTAGCCCATCCTTGGCCCACCGGCTTGCTATACTCCTTCCCCCCAGTTCCCCTCCTTCCCAGAGTGATCCAAAAGGCATCTCACTTGGGGAGCAAAATGATCTTAGTTGCTCCTTACTGGCCTCGTCAGGTATGGTTCCCCTATCTTCGGAAATATGCACTGGACGGTCCATGGTTCCTGGATCAGATCCCAGACCTATTAATTCATCAGTCGGGACTACTCCACCAGTCCCTTCGCACTTTGAAGTTAACAACTTGGCTCCTCCTCTTCCGACTATAGTCAGGAATCATACCTTAGACCCGGAAGTCATACATATCTTATCTTCGGCCCACAAGTCTGCCACTAAGAAATTGTATACTAGCAAATGGAAGAGATTTGCTATTTGGGCTCAACTCCGGGGTCTGGATCCCATCACTATTCCTTTATCGGAAGTCCTAAAATTTCTAACTTCCCTATTCAATCAAGGTTCTTCAGTCTCTACCATCAAGGTCCAATTGGCAGCTATTTCCAATTTTCATGAATCTATAAACCCACCTTTAATGAGCAACAGATTGTGTAAAACCTTCATGAAAGGTGCTGCGCTTTTACGACCTCCGATTTCTCATCCTGCTCCTCCGTGGGATCTCGATGTGGTGTTACGTGCCTTAACCTCCTCCCCCTTCGAACCGGCAGCAACATGTGATTTGAATTTTCTATCTTGGAAAACTGCTTTTCTGGTCGCGATTACTTCTGCCAGAAGGGTTTCAGAGCTTCAAGCTCTATCTGTAAAACTACCGTACCTGGTTTTTCACAAAGATAGAGTATCCCTCAGGCCTAATCCATCCTTTGTCCCTAAAGTTTGTTCCAGTTTTTGCCTGCAACAGTCATTAGAACTTCCAGTTTTCTTTCCAAAGTACTCAAACAAAGCAGAATACATATTCCACACATTGGATGTCCACAGACAATTGCGTTTTTATTTAGACAGGACCAAACAAACAAGGAAAACAGATCAATTGTTTGTGTCCTTTTCGGATAATAAATTGGGCAAAGCCGTCACAAAGGTCACTATTGCCAAATGGATCAGGGACTGTATTAGTCAAGCTTATTCCTCTTCTAATAAAGAGCTTACAACCTCTGTCAAAGCTCATTCTACAAGAGCTATGGCTACTTCAATAGCATTCCATTCTAAGCTTGCCATTAGTGACATTTGTGCTGCGACTACGTGGTCTTCCCCGCACACTTTTATTTCCCACTACAAATTGGATGTGGCATCCCGGGGGCGAGCTTCATTTGGTTCCACAGTGCTCAGGAGTGTTTTCCAGTGAGCCACCCAGGATTTAGGTGCTAGGGACACTGTCCCATCAGTACCGAATGTAGGCGAGATAGGATCACATAACATCTTTTAGTTATGTACTCACCATAACTTTAGATGTTTGGGATCCATCTCGCCTACATTCCCAATAACCCACCCTCCTTCCCCCTGCCTTGGAGATCAGAAGAGATCGGACGGTCCAAATTCTGTTGTTTCATCTTGAAACATCTGGCAATGTTATATGAACAAGTTATGTGTGTGTGCATGAATGTGGACAAAAGATCTGGGGGATTAGTGGTGGTGCATCCTGGGATAGAGAATAGCTCAGCCAATAAGAGGCTTCGCTCTATAGCATAGCGTGCCGAGTCGGAGCCGATGATCGGCTCCGAGCCCATCAGTACAGAATGTAGGCGAGATGGATCCCAAACATCTAAAGTTATGGTGAGTACATAACTAAAAGTTTTCGACAATCAGAAATAGACCTCTATATATATATGTACATATATATATATATATATATATATATATATATATATATATATACATACATATATATATATATATATATATATATATATATATATATATATATATATATATATATATATATATATATATATATATATATAGATTCATAGGTTCATATGCATTTATAAGCCTAGCCAGAATGTGTTTGGCTTCCGCCACCCATTTTAAATGAATTTTGCTATGCCCTTTTTTGAGGTTAGTATACTCTGCCTCTGTCTAACAGTGACACAGAAGTGATACCCGGGGTAAACCTACAATCTCCCATCCACTCATCAAGATTCCTCTTGAAGAGAGTTAATGAGGGACTCTGCCTAACCTGGACTGGGATTTTATTCCAGAGTGAAGGGAGCCTCTGGGTTATGAATCTGTCCCTCCAGCATGTCCTATTTATTTCAGTGCTGAGGTTCAAGTCTCTCGAGCGCATAGCTCGATGGGATTTGGATTTTCTGAGGTGCAGCATGTCCATTAATTCCAGGTTGGACATGGCTTTATACGTCAGGCACAGATCGCCTCTGAGCAGGCGGTATGCCACTGAGTAGAGCTGGAGTTTCTTTAACCGGGCAGCATATGGCATCTGTTTGAACCCTTTGATCCTCTTGGTGAGGTACTTTTGGGGTCTTTCCAATTGCTGCAGGTGTCTGGTAAGGTACATCCCAAAAGGGGCATTGTACTCAATTATGGGCCTGATGAGGGATGAGTAAAGAGGCACGATGACCTCCCCTGATCTAGATGTGAATCCCTTCATGATTAGGTGGGCTGTATAAAATGTTTTTCTAACCACTTTGGCCATGTGGTTGTCAAATGAGAGATTGCTATCAACTTGGGTACCCAGGTCCCTAATTACTTCTTCCGTACTTAATGGATTACCACCTATGTGGTAATTTGTGGGCACTTTGTTTTTGCCAAAGGGGATGACTATACACTTTTTGGCGTTAAGCTTGAGGCCATGGCTCTGGCACCAGTTGTCTGTTTCTATGAGGCCCTTTTGTAGGATGCTTGTGTCGGCTGGAGAGTCGATTATGGCACCCAGTTTGCAGTCATCTGCGAACTTGGTCAGCCACAGTCCTTCCGTGTTAGCCTTACCTCTGAGAAATATATACCGAACAAGAGAGGTCCCAGGACTGAGCCTTGTGGGACGCCACTTGTAACTGGTTTGGAATCTGACATGGCTCCAGCAATTCTAACCATGTGGGTTCTGTCCTTGAGCCAGTTTGCAATCCATCTAGTGACATAGGAGTTTATATTTAAGCTGGTGAGCTTATCTATAATGCCCGAGTGGGGTATTGTATCGAAGGCTTTTGCAAGGTCCAGGTAGGCTGTGCGGACCACCTTCCCCTCGTCAATGGCCTTGGTGACTGTTTCAAAGAAATCGACCAGGTTTAAGAGGCAGGATCTGCCCCTAACAAAGCCGAACTGGGTAGGATCCAGTGTCTGTAGGTCCCCAATATCTTTATTTATGAGGTCCATGATGATCCTTTCTATAGCTTTGCAGACCAAGCTAGTCAGGCTTATGGGGCGATAGTTTCCATGATCCGTTGAGGCACCACCTTTGTGGAGAGGGACCACTGTTGCTGTACGCCACTCTTTGGGTACATATCCTGTAGTAAGGCTGAGATTGAACAGTAGTTTTATGTTTGGGTTTAGGTCTTCTTGGAGTTCATGTAGGATGCAGCCTGGGACACCGTCTGGTCCCATTGATGCTGTGTTTTTTGCTTTGGATAGGGCGGCTCTTACCTGAGCATATCTGCCCTTTTGGTTTGTGGTAGCATAGCATCCCTTAGAGATGGCTGTGGAGTGTATGCAACTGAAGTTTATTAGCAGTCTGGGAGGATGAACAACATATGCCCTGTGAGCAGAAAGCCACAACCCTTCTTATAAAAAGGGGAGAGAGAGAGAGAGAAGTTGTGGGCCTCTTCAACTGAAGGGGGGGGGGTACTGTGGATTGATGCTTGGGTAAAGATTTGTGCAGAAAGATCTGTGAGATCCTGACTACCAGAGAAGCTGGCTGAAAGATTAGTATTATTCTGTTTTATTCACTGTCTTTTCAAACTGTTGCTAGCATGATTATCAGCTTGAATAAAAGCTGCATGAAATATAAAGGGTTAATTTAGAAATGGTGTAAAATGCTGAAAAATAGAAAGTAGTATATGTGCTGGCAAACATATAACAGCTTAAATAGATTTTGGCATCCATTGAGAAACAAAGTCTGTAAAAGTGACTACATAGATGGCAGCTGCAAGGACATCCATGAAGTAAAGAACAAAGTAAAGGAATGTAACATCAATTTTCAGATAGTGCTGGAACACCATGTTTCAGATAATGCAAGACTGAGTTTCCATGGATCATCAAACTACAAAGAACCAAGGACAAGGGAACAAAGGAAAACTGTTATACAAAGAAAGAACTGTATTACATCAGACTTTGAGAAAAATACCAGACCTTCTGGTATAAATGTAACTATGCTTAAACAGACTTTGGGAATTTGCTATAGAGAGCTGACAACATGTGTTGCGTGTTTGTAGAGCCATTTGTCAAATGTAACAGAAATTTCGTACTAACTAAAGCAGTTTACTTAAGCAGTTTGCCTCCGTGTATTTATTGTTGTTATTGTTGTTTGTCTTTCGGCTTTTTCCCGGTAAAGGGTCGCCACAGCGGAACTCCGGTCCGCTAATGGTTGGCAGTAGAGTTTTTACGAAACGCCGAGGTGCCAGCTCGATGCCCAACCTTCAACGAAGGCATGCCCATTTACACACATGCATGTCTTTCGAATGCTACCCAACCGCGGTGAGGACATGCAGACCCTACACAGAAGGCCCTCCCAAGCCAAGCTGAGAATCGAACGGGAGAACCTCTTGCTGTGAGGTAACAATGCTACCGCTGTACCACCGTGTATTTATTGTACTTAGTACAATCCAGTATTTAAAAGTACCTGTTCGTACTAAGAGTTAATATACTGTGATGTGTATGCATGTAAATACAAATAACAGCAAGATAAACAGAAAGACATGCATAGAATTCACAGAATTCTTCACTGGCCTCTCAAGCGAAAGAGGAGCTTAATTTTTAGTGCCCAGCATAATGTAGCTGAAAAGGTATGATGGCCACTGTAAATAACCTGCACTGCGCAAGGAGATTGTAAATAAATGACACTGAAGCCATGTAGTCAGTCTTCAAAGTGTTTGCAAATGTTGTACTTTTGGATAATGTGAACAAAGTTTGTACTAACTTTACAAACTGTAATATATTCTGATTCTTCATTACCTGCAAATGCAGACCTATTGTGAGTTGCTTTCCCCACCTGTAAAAGCAAGACTTGAGTATGTACTTCATGAGAAATTTTTTTTTGTAATTTAACAAACTGTGAAATTAAGAAAAGTGCAATTCGAAGCCATTGCTAAATGAGTTCTTAGCTGAATGCTAAGCAGTGTGAAAGGCTTATCCTTTACCATATAAAGAAGTCAAGAAAGAGGGGGGAGAAGATAGAAACAGTACAAAGGTTTCGATAAGTGAATTTACTTTTTAAACCAACTTTAAAAATAAAAAGCACAAACTGTCAACTTTAAAAATAAGTCTATGGATTTTATCTGGGAGGAGAAGATGGCACGAGTCTAGTGGGATAAGTTGATTCTTCCAATAGAACAAGGTGGTATGGGCCTACCTGATTTGAAGGGGTATTTCAGAGCTACACATTTAAGGCTCCTATACATAGCACAAGCAGAAAGCTATAATTCAAACTGGAAAGAGATGATGATGAAGCATTAGGGAAGCCCAGAAATAAGGAGAGGCAGGGATTTGGAATGTAAATCGTTAAGGAGAATATCAGTAACCATACAGTATATTGATATGATGATATGAGGTGCTACCGTCTATACTGATGGACCCTACCAGTCCTTCTGAAAGGAGATCCGATTGTCCACCTCTGGAGGCAGTCAGCGATCTGTTATCCATGCACCAGAGAGCCTGGCTAGGTTTAACAAAAGATACATGGGTGCAGAGGATTTTTTCCAGAGGTTATATAATTCCCTTTCCCTACCACCTCCAAAATTCCTGATATTCCACCCAGTCAGTGGAAAGCAGCACCAGTAGAAATACAAATGCTGCTTAGGTTCATAGATTTGTGGGTGTTTACTAGGCTAGCGACCACAAGGGCCTTTTTAAGCCTAGCCGTACATCCTAAATCTGACAAGTTCTGATATCCTTGATAAGTGTAAGCATGGACCTGGGAGATGAACCAATTACAGGTTACCTGTGTCCATTAGAGACATAGCTGCCAAACCAGGGATGAATGTACGGTTTCCCATCCAATTGTCCTAGTTGCACTTGAATTGGGTTAGGGAAGAACTGTGCTTCACATGGATGAGGACCTGTTCCATAGACAGGGTAGTCTCTGCGATACATACCTATCTCTCCAGCAGGTCCTATTTATGTCACAGGTAAGGTTTAAGTCTTTAGAATGGGTAATTCTGGTGCTGTTTGTCTTGTGGATATGCAGTAGGTCCATTAGAGTGGGGTCTGACAATGCCCTGTATACCAGGCATAGATCTCCCTTTAGAAGCCTGTAGGAAACCAAATACAGGGATAGGGCTTTGAGATGGTCTGCATAGGACATTTTACTTGCACCCTGTATTCTTTTAGTGAGGAACATCTGTGGATGTTCCAGTTGTTGGATATGCCTGGTTAGGTACATACAAAAGGGTGTATTATACTCAGATAGGTCTGATGAATGACGAATACAGTGGAACAATGACTTCCTTGAACTTAGTTGCCATACCTTTGTTTATAAGTTGTGTAACATAGAATGATTTCCTCACCACTGTAGACACATGATGGTCAAAGGCTAGATTACTGTCTGTGTGTGTCCCAAAGTTCCTGACTACTGGCTCAACCCTAAGGGGTGTGTTTTCAATATGATAGTTACCAGGGATGGATGACTTCCCAAAGGATACTATTATGCTTTTCCATGGCTCTGACACCAGTTATTTGTCTGTGTCAGCCCCTCCTGGAGAACATTTGTGTCAGTGTGAGATTCAATGACAGCTCCTAATTTGCAATAATCTGCAAATGTAGTCAGCCAGAGACCACTGACCTTGGTCTTGACTTTTGAGAAGTAAATGCCAAAAAGGAGTGATCCAAGGACTGATCCCTGAGGGACTCCACTTGTGACTGGCCTCTTTCTAAAGATGGACTCCCCAGTTCTAACTTCCTGGGTCCTGTCTGTGAGTCAGTTGGCTATTCACTGGGTGACATCAGGGTTTGTACCCAACCTCTTGAGTTTGGCAACAATGCCTGAGTGGGGTATTGTGTCAAATGCCTTGGCCAGGTCAAGGTAGGAAGTGTGAATGATTTTGCCCTCATGCTTTGGTGACCTCAAAGAAGTCCACCAAGTTGAGTAGGCATGATCTGCCCTTGACAAAACCAAACTGGGTTGGGTCCAGGCTAGAAAAAAAGAGTCATCCAAGAGGTCCCATCAGACCAGATAGAATCCGGAACTTACTCAAGATTCTTTTTAGTGCCAAAGAAACAGGACAGTCAAGATCAGCTCTGGATCTCAGCAAATTGAACAAAGCAGTTCAACACACAAAGTTTTGGATGGTCACATTTCAGTCCATTCTACCTTTTCTAGGCAAGGACGGCTGGATGTGCTTGACAGACCGTCAGGATGTGTACTATCACATAAAAATGAACAGACAATCCAGAAGGTATTTACACTTCCAGCTGGGAGCCAGTCACTATCAGTTTCAGAGTACTGCCCTCTGGCCTCACTACAGCTCCCAGGGTGTTCACCAAATGCATGGCAGTGGTAGCAGCTCACTTGAGACTGCAGGTATTCTGAGTGTTTCTATACTTAGACGACTGGCTCATTACCACCCCAACCAGGCATCTATCAATAAGCTCGAGAGGGAGATAAGGTATTCCAAACTTACTCCCTTCTGGGGATAACCATAAATTACAACAAGTCTTAGTTACAAATCTCAAACATTGGAATTTATAGGAGCGGTTTTCAGCAGGGTCTCATTGACTGCTTCTCTTCCTCTCTCAAGAGTGCAGACTATCAAATTCCAGGTCAGAAAAATAATTCACAGTACCGAGTTTCAAACCGTTTGATTGTTCACGCTTTGGGGTTGGTGTTAGTGGCCATAGTTTTAGTTCCTCTAGCAAGATTTCATATGAGAATTCTTTTTTTTTTTTTTTTTTGTTAATTCAGTTTTTATCAACCATTGCAATATAACAAATAGAAACAGTTACCCATATCATATGAGAATTCTTCAATGGACATTAACAACACAATGGTCAATTCTTTATCAATGCATGTCAGCCCAAATAGGAATCACTCAGGCATGCAAGAGATATCGTTGGTGGTGGATTCACTCAGCTCAAGTTCTACAGGGCTGCCCTTTCATTTTCCCTCAGCCCAAGGCTGTAATGACCACAGACGCTTCCCTGATTGCTTGGGGGGAGCACTTCCTGGGGAAGGCAGTCCAAGGCATTTGGTCTCCTGAAGAGGCCAATATGCATATCATTGTCTTGGAAATGAGAGCAGTGCTCTTAGCATTGCAGCCCTTTCAAGACTCTCTCACTTTTAGGACAATTGCGATACAGACAGACAGCATTAGTCTAGTACATAAACAAATAAGGAAGAACCAGGTCTTATCCCTTGTGTCAAGCAGCCCTCAGAGTGTGGCAATGGACGATCTCTTCCAACCACTTTCTGATAGCAACACACATTCTGGGAAGTCCGATGTGATACCAGGCATTCTACTAACTCGTGAGTGGTCTCTCAACATGAAAGTGACAGAAATAATTTTCTGTTGTTGGGGCCAGACTTGATATGATCTTATTGCTTCTCCCTTACACAAGTGCAGCAGCTTATTTGCCCTGATTCCACCACTGGGGGAATTACTGAAGGGTGCTGTACTCCATATTTGGCCACCTGCCTCCTCTATGCTTACCCACCAACTCCCCTAATTCAAACATTTCTGCAGAAATCTGCCCGGTTGAAGAACAAAGTTATCCTTGTTGCACCTTATTAGCCTCAGCAGATTTGGTTCCCTTTCCTTTGGCCTCATCTCGTTTACCCACTTTGGATTCTTGGTCCAGTTTCAGACCTCCTGTCTCACCCAACAGACATGATTCATCTGGATATCTCAGACCTCAAGCTAACAGTATAGTTTCTCCAGTTCTGTTAATAGCCAGGCAACCGATGCTCTTGTCCCTTGTCTGTTATATACTTTTATCTTCCCATAAGGTTTCTACAAGAAAACTGTATAGGAGTAAATGGAAAAGATTTTTATTTTGGGCACATCAGAAACCCATTGACCCCTTCTCAGCTCCCTTACAAAGTGTTCTCGAGTTTTTGGCAACAATTTTTAATGAGGGGGCTAGCTCCTCAACAGTTAAAGTTCAGTTGGCAGCAATTTCCAACTTTTATATTGGGTTTGAAAATTCTTCCTTGGCTGCATCTAAGCTTTGTAAGGCTTTTTTGAGAGGCACTCTCCTGTTGAGACCTCCCTAGAAAGGCCCTACTCCGCTATGGGATTTAAATCTGGTACTGCAGGCCTTAATTCAGTCCCCTTTTGAACCAGCAGCAAAATGTGGCCTTAACTATTTGACCAGGAAAACTATTTTTCTAGTGGCCATTACCTCCACTAGAAGAATTTCAGAACTTCAAGCGTTGTTCTCTAAACTACCCTACTTGATTTCTCATAAGGGTAGAGTATCAATATGTACCAACCCTTCTTTCCTTCCTGAGGTGGTGTCAGAATCCCATATTAACCAATCCATTAGCCTGCCAGTCTTCTTTCCTACATTTATGAACAAAAGTGAATATGTGTTGCATTTACTGGATATCCACAGACAATTCCATGTTTACTTACATAGAAGAAAGGAAATAAGGAAGACAGATCACAGGAAATAAGGAAGACAGATCACTTACTTGCGTCCTTTTCAGATTCTAAATTGGGAAAATATGTTGCTGGGTTAACTTTAGTCAGATGGCTGATAGATTACATATCATTTATCTACAACAAATTGGGTCTGTTCTTACCAAAACCATTAAGAGCCCATTCAGCTAGGTCCATGACGACTTCTTCAGTGTTCCTCTCTAGGGCATCCATGGATGACATGTACATCTGCAACTTGGGCCAATCGTCATAACTTTATTACTCATTACAAACTGGATCTGGTCTCCAGAGGACGAACAGCCTTTGGCTCAACTGTACTCAGGAATATCCTTCTTTAGAGTCCACCCGGGATATTAAGTACCTAGGGACTCTGTCCCAACAGTTGAGGATAGAATGAAAATTGATAACATCACATAAAGAAGTTATGTACTCACCATGAAGTTTCTTCTGTATTGTCCATTTTCATTCTTCCTCATCTCTCCGCCCACCAACTCCCAACCTAGTTCACAGCTGATTTCTGGAAGAATGAGAGTTTATAAGGACACCACTGTCCTTCATGTTGAGCTCTGGATATGGCTTCTTTTATTAGGAATTTTATAGTAGTACTTCCTACTTTATGTCAAACAACAAACAAGATCTGAGATATGTTAGGGGTTGGTGTGTTATGGGTAAGGGAGGAGCTCAAGAGTTTTTGGTGGCCACGAGCTAAAGTAACGGCCATGTCAGATCTGAGGATCGGATCCAAACTCAACATTTGAAGAATGAAAATGGACAACACAGATGGCACGTTATGGTGAGTACATAACTTATTTTTTCTTAAATGCAGACAAACTATTCACATATGCTGTGCTGATGAGGTCAGTAAAAAGGCCGAAACATGCATGTCCACAACTAGTGGGCTTAGGCTTTATTGACCTGAATGTAACCCAAAAGACTTAAGAAATAAAAAAAAAAAAAAAAAGTCATGGACATTTAGAAGTCATGTATACGAAACACTTGTCCTTAAGGGGTCATTTGCTTATATCCCATGGGGATCCATTACAAGAGGTTTAAGATATCACTCATTGAAAACTCTAGCTTGGCTGAGTTTTTCTAACAGAAAGTCTAGGACATTAGACAGATTTGGAAGCAGGCATATGTATCGGAGCATTTGGTCTTTGCATGCTGAACTACCAGATTCATATGACATCTTTTCAGAGAGATTTGTCAAGAGAACTTTCCAAATCCCTTTCAGGTAAGTTGCCTGTGGACATCCAGAAAATGGTGGTCTCTCAGCTGTCTGCCCTACAGTCTTTGTCAAATGCGTCCATGTGCCTACTTTCCAATGTGGCAGATGGCATTGTGAGAGCAGCAGTCAATGCCAATGCTATTCGTCTGCACACCCAGGATTCATCTGTGTTTTTATGGAAGGTTTTAAGACATCCTTCATCATCTCACCCTTTAATGGGTTAACACTGTGTGGGCTTAAGGTAAAAAAGAGTCTGATCAGAAGCAAGCTGGAGGACAAGACTCTTGTCTGCCATAAGCATTATGCCCCCCCCCCCCCACCGAAAGGACTTTTTTCCCAGAACCAAAAGGGTAGAAAGAAACTTTGGTTTTGCAAATCCCAGAACATTGCCCAGGATACTTCTGGCTACAAAGCCTCCTGAGGCAGAGAGGGGAAGTAACATTAATGGACATTGCCCAAAGTGCAGAGTTGGTACAGAGAATTAAGGATTTTGTGCTCCTTTCACCAAAAAACCCTTCCACTGCTGCTGAATGGCTGTCTGACTGTCACAGTCTGGTGGCATTGGAGGCACTTTTCTCTGCACCCTCATTCCTGGCTAACCATTAATCAAGATTCTTGGGCACAGAAGATAATCACCAGAGGTTGCATTATTCTCTTTGTTTTCCCCCAACCAATAAAAAAATTGACGTATGGAAATGATTCCTGCATAGTATCTTCCATTATAGAACAAAACTGGAATCGTTTCTATACATGGAAGGTATGGTTAAAATTTTGAAGGATAAACCCAGAAGAGTATTTAAGAGGGTAAGAATATTAAAGTGCTTTTTGATAATAAAAGTTAACAAAGACATGCATCTGAAGAGCTTCTCGTCAGGGCTCCTCTGCAAATTGGCATGTTCAAAGTCGTATTTTCCAGGTAAACAAATGTTAAAATAACTCATTCACTCCAATGAAGCTCAGGAAGTTTGCACTGTAACTTCCAATGGGTGGAACCTAAGCCTTTGTACAGACTCAAATTATGTCCTCTCATTTCAAACAAATTCTCATATCTCTAGAACCATAAGGATTATTAAACAAATATAAATGGCAAACTCTTCAGCACAAACCGTTTTTGTAGTGGTAGTATTCTTTACTTTCTAGGTCTTAAACTGAATTTTATAAGTCACAGTAAACACAGTAGCTATTACATTTGTAATATTTTGTAAACAACTTACAATATCTCAGCAACCACTGAAGTTATACACATACTATCAGCAGCATTTTATTAATCTAGCTGAGAGCTTTCATGTGAGGCTAAGGAGTTCTGTTGTGTTACTCAGTTATTGAGATATTTAGAAAAGTGTGAAAAATTATATCTATATAAATTAATCATAAAAACAACAGTTAATACCTGTTTAACTGCACTAAACAGAGGTCAGTATTGATGCAATTGAGTTTGCTATTGTGTAAGCTTTAAGATGAAACCTTTTAAAACCTTGTACATAGCATGACTTTGTAATTATTGATGCAGATATGAACAAACAATATTTGATGCCTAGGGGCGTTAGTAGGAATTAACTGCCGATGCACCTGGAGGCATCACTCTGTAATGACATAAATAATTAAAAGACAGGATGTTAATATGAAAAAGAAAGGTATACAATGATGTGGTCATTGTAAACGATGTCAATTCACGACTCAGGCACCTAATATTAATGTATGTAACTATAATGTTAGGTTTGTTTATTATACTGATTGTGCAGCATATGGAATAGTATATTCAACACAATGTTCGACATACCAGACATTTTATATGGGTAAGTCTGAACTGAGTCAAATAAGGAACATTTATGAAATCCGGTATGATTTATGTAGCTGTGATAGTAATGCGCTAGGAAAGCAGCCAAGATGTGCAATAAATTGGAGCAGTTTAGAATCGGTGTAATCGAAAAAGTAAATTGTAAGAGGAAGATGCTGTGAGGAACTAATAGAATACAAGCAGTTGCTATGACATCTATGGTTGCAGGCTGATGTTTCCCCAGGTGTAAATGGGCAACTAGCGCGTTTTGAAATTAAGGGCAGCTAGACTGCGAATGTGAAAAAATGAGTGAAACAGTTGTCAGAAAAGGTTTTATATGTCATAAGTTTTATATGTTTAGAATTTATTTATATTCATCAATGAGTGATGATTTTATGTGGTTACTAACCTTTGCTTATGAAGTGATAAAAGGAACGCTGATCTGAGAGTTGATTATTTTGATGATGTGTGATGCTTACAGATGGAAGCACTACACTTTAGTTATTTGTTATTTTAATAAACTTCACAGTGAGTGTGGTATTTCAGCAGCTTTTTTATGGTTGAGATGAATTTTTTGTTGCCATTTAACTTTATTGGTTTCTCTTTCTTTCATCTCATCTGAAACACCCTCCATAGGTGTTGGATCCTCTTCCAGACTATATCTCTTCTATCCAGCCAAGCTCACCCACACCTGAAAGCCCTGAAGTTAATGACATGGCTCCTCCAATTAATTTGATGACCGGAGATGCTAGGGTTTCTTCTTCAGTTACTCATTTTTGTTTAATTTTTATTTATTTAACATTTGTTTACCTGGAAAGTCCGACTTGGAATGAAGCCAATTTTCAGCAGAGGCCTGGGAGAAATGCTCCAGATGCAGGTCTTTGTGTAACATAGGAGGAAACCGGATCACCCAGAGGAAACCCACACGAATGCAGGAAGGATGTGTAGACTCCGCACAGAAGGCACCCCCTGCTGAGAATCGAACTGGAGAACCTCTTGCTGTGAGGAGACAATGCTACCGCTACACCACTGTGCCCTCCTCATATTTTATTATCTCAGAAACCTATCATGAGAAAGGTTTAAAGTAATAAGTGGAAAGAATTTGCTGTTTGGGCCTCTTCTAAAGGATTAGACTCTTTTTCAGCAACTTCCTATTCCAGGAAGGGGCCAGTTTCTCAAAAATGAAGGTTCAACTAACAGGCATATCCAATTTTCATATTGTGGAAAGTCAGTCTTATTGCATCCTTATAACTCTCTAAGGCCTTCTTAAAGGAAACTTTTTTGTTTAGATCTATCAAACATCCAATTCCCTCCTAGGGATATTACCTTGATGCTTCAAGCTGTAACTAAACCACCCTTTGAACCAGCAACATTATCAGATTTGAAGTTTCTGTCTTGGAAAACTATCTTTTTAGCAGCTGTCACTTCTGCCAAGAGAATTTCAGAAATTCAAGCTTTGTCTTGCAGACCGCCTTACTTAATAATTCACAAGGACCCGGTATCACTTCTGACTAATCCCAGTTTCCTTCTCAAAGTGGCTTCAGAACCTTCTCGTAATCAGACAATAAACTTACCAGTTTTCTTTCAAATTTCTCTAACAAGGGTTAGTATTTCTTTTATTTGATAGATGTACACCGTCAATTAAGATTTTATGTTAATCGTACTAAAGAATTCAGGAAAACCACCGATCAACTTTTTAATTCTTTCTCAAAAGCTAAGTTGGACAAAATGCTTCTGAAATAATACTGTCCATATAGTTTTCTGATTACATTGTTTTTGTGTATAAAGAGAAAGGATTAGTCCTTCCATACAAACCTAAGATCTCCTTAACCAGAACAGTGTCAGCCTTCACCGCCTTTTTTGCTAGACCGAGATATGTGCTGTGTCTACATGGTCTAGTCTTCATACATCTGTAGCTCACTGTAATCTGGACATGCACTGTAGAGCCCTTTGATCCATAAACTCCACCATCCTTTGAAATATTCTTCCATGAGACCACCCTGTAGTTCTTGTACCTGGGGAATCTGTCTATGTGTTGATTCAGATGGAAAAGACATCAGATATAAAATGTACTTATCATAAGGCTAAATCTGTGCTTTCTCTGTCCAGCTGAGCTTCCTGTCTTCATCATCCTTGCCAAAATTGCCTCTGATTGCTCTCAGCTGACTGATTGAACGTGTCCATTTTCTTGTCATATTTTTTTCAGCTTCTTTTTTTTTTTCCTTTCATTCTGTTATAAAGAATATTAGATACAACTGGGCAAACTCAATCTGAGGTATTGCAGGGGAGAGGGTCAGATCCAGCCAGATGAAGGAAAACAACACAGATCTAGCGTTATGGTAAATACATAACTTTTAGATCTATCTATCTATATATATATATATATATATATATAGAGAGAGAGAGGGGGGGGGAGCTATCTATAGTTCCGTATAGATATAAATAGGTGCTAGTAAATATATCAAGTGTGTAAGGTTGACAGCTGTCTGGTTGACTGCATATGGTTGACTAGACAGTTGATCGACAGCTGTATGAAATTACACAAATTCAGGTGTAAGGAAGTTTGCCCTTAATCCATGTCTGTGCAGTCTCAAAGTTAGTATATATATATATATATATATATATATATATATATATATATATATATATATATATAATTAGAAGGGAATATAGGGGCACAACCCCCCACTTGGTGCAGGGGGCTTGCCCACCTGCAAAAAACAGTGTATCTGATGTTGTCAATTTCATTCTATCCTCAACTGATGGGTTTGGATCCAATCCTCAGATCTGTCTCGGCCGTTACTAAAACTCGTGGTAGCCAAAATCTCTCGAGCTTCTCCCTTAACCATAATGCACCAAACCTAAGTTACTTGAGATCTCATTTGCTGCTTTGCGCAAAAGACTTGGTTGACCTCGCTCTCTCGCTTTAGATAAGTAATCATTATTATTACTATTGTTTCCTCTAATATTTCCAAATAATTCTAATTCCTTATATTTTCCAGTAGCCTTTTCCAAAAGAGTAAATGTTCTGTTACCATAGTTGGTATTTTCCCCTTCTTTATCTGTTGTACAGTTTTTGTACTTCCTGTCTTACTGTCATGAGTAAGTTTTTCCTTTCTGCACTTTAGTGTACTCTTTTTGTTACCATTATTGGCAGTTTTTCTTTTTTTTTTCACTCTGTTAAAAAGAGCCCCGTTCTAAACAGTGTATCTTTATAATTGGTAGTATAATGTCAGGAAAAGGATCTGCTGGTTTTAAAAGGTGCGTTAAATGTGGGCTCAAGCTTCCAGTGTCCTATTTCAAAGTGGAAAGAGATGATGAAACGGGAGGTGCTGAAGAAGCAAGGAGAGACTGGTATTCTTTATGCAGGCCTTTTAGGAGAATAACAGTAATTATACAGAATATTATATCCATAAAGTAGCAGAAAGTATTTTAAGAGCTAAGCCAACACAAGATTGGAGAAAGGAGATTCTGCCAATAGAGATAACTGCAATTTGGGATTTAGACACTAGGCAAGAGGGGGCTGGAATTTATTAGAGAAAACTGGCAAAAGAACCAAGCTATTGGGAGCAAATAACTAGAGATGGAAAGATGATAGAATGGGAAAATTCCAAGAATTTATTTGGACTGCAGGTTAGAGATTACCTTCCGTATCAGGGACTGATATCAGAATATAGGTAAAGAGAAACAAATAGGGGGTTCCTAAACTAAAGTCCAGTACTGGTAGAGTTTTTAGTAGAATTTATAACGGAAGCTACCATTAAAAAAGAAATAATTAGTAGAGCATATAAAAAATTGCACTGTGGTAAGGCCTTGCTAGCTCTAATTACTGTGGCTGCCAAAAAAGCAGTTAGCAGAAAATGGAAATCAAAATCTTAACCAACTACATTCAAAGTAGCAAATATAGTAACAGAGATAAAACAACTGAACTGAGATTTTTAGAAACAAGGAGGAGCAAACTACATAGGAAAAATGGGAATTGTGGGAGCAATACATACAGGGGAGGAATGAGGTTTAAGAGAAGGTAGAACGTAAATGAGCTATGTAATGTTTTACTGAAATGATTAATTGGGTAGATAAGTGATGTACAATGTTTGCAACTGGGAGTGTGTCAGTATGGTTTGTGATGTAAAATGCTTGCAACTAGGATTGTGTCGGTGTAGTTTGTTTTCATTTATATGAATGTATGATTGCTTATGTTGTAAATGATGGTTTAATAAAGATGTTTTTTGTTTAAAAAAAGGGGGCAGGAAATGAATAATTTATGTAATGTCACTTAGGTTACAAGGTATATAGCAATATATGTGAAGCATAATGATTGTTCATTTTAACTTGATAATACAATTTGATTACTTTTATATAAATTTAAATGTACCTATGTCACAAGTGATAATTCAATAAAGGTGTTTAAAGATAAAAAAAATGCAATATCTCAAAAAAAAAAATCCCTGAAGTTCCACCTAGTCAGAGGGAAGAATCAGCAATTCAAATGCAAAACCTGCTAGAAAAGAGTCACCCCAAGAGGTTTCTCCAGACCAGATAGAATCTGGAATCTACTCAAGTTTTTTTTTTTTAGTGCCAAAGAAAACAGGGAAGTGGAGACCAATTTTTGATCTCAGCATCTTGAACAAGTCAGTTCGATCTTTCACCTTTCATCCATTCTCCTTTCTCTGGGCAAGGATGACTGGATGTACTTGATGACCTTCAGGATGTGTACTATCACATAAAGATGAACAGATGATCCAGAAAGTACTTAGCTTCCGTCTGGTAACCAGTCATTACCAATTTAGAGTTCTGCCCTTTGGTCTCTTCACAGCCCTCAGGGTGTTCACCAAATGGGTGGCAGTAGTAGCAACTCACTTGAGACAGTGTTCTCATTTGGGGGATAACCATAAACTACAAGTCTCAGCTAGAACCAACTCAAAATTTGGAATTCATAAAAGCAGTTTTCAATGCAAAGTCAGGGATAGCTTCACTGCCTCCCTCAAGGGTTGAAACTATAAGATCTCAGGTCAGAAAAATAATCTGCAGTACCAAGATTTCAACTTGCTTGGTCCTTCAAGCTCTAGGATCAATGGTAGCGGCAATAACACTAGTACCTTTATCCAGATTTTACTTGAGGATTCTCCAATAGATGCTAGTAGCAGAATGGTCGATTCTTTACCAACCCACAGCAACTCTTATATCAATCACTCAGATATGCAAGAAAGATCTCACGTGATGGATTCAGTCAGATCAGATTCTACAAGGCTGTCTGTTCATTCCCCCTCATCCCAAGGTAATAGTGACCACGGGTGCTTCCCAGTTGGGATGGGGGCATTTCCTGGGGAAAACTGTCCAAGGCACTTGGTCCCCTCAAGAGGCCAACTTGCATATCAATGTTCTGGAGATGAGAGCATTGCTTTTAGCGTTGCAGGCCTTTCAAGATGCTCTCCCTTCAGGGACAATTGCAGTTCAAATGGACAATATGTCAGTAGTGTGGTACATCAACAAACAAGGAGGGATCAGCTCTTATCCCTTGTGTTAAGAAGCACTCCATGTGGCAATGGGCAGGTCTCATCCAACCTCTTTCTCATAGCAATGCACATTCCGTGGAAGTCCAGTGTGATACCAGAAAAACTGAGCAGGTACATTCTTCTGTCGCAAGACTGGTCTCTCAACAGAAATGTGATGGAATGATTTTTTGTCAGTGGGGCCAGCTTGCTGAGATCTTTTTGCTTTTCAGATAAACAGCAAAACCAGCAGCTACTTTCCCCTAATTTCTGCTCCATTTGTAGCTACGATTATTGGTACCCTCTTAAAGTACTGTCATTGGTACTCTTCATGTTTCATTACTCATTTGAGTATTTCTCTCTACCATTGTTGATAGTTTTCCTCTTTCATTTTTTCTTGCTTTTCTTAAAAAAAAAAAAAAGAGAAAAAAAAAACTTTTCTTTCCTTAGAGTTTGGTAAGTGTCTTTTTTCTTCTAGCTACTGTATTGTTGCTTTTTGTATATCATGGCTGACAAGTCTATGGGTGTTTAAAAAGTGCATTACCTGTGGGCATAAGCTTCCCAACTCAGATGCCCACAGGGAATGTGTATATTGGCTAGGCCCCACTCATTTATAAACGGATTGTTCAACTTGCTCTTGTTTTAATGCCAGAGCTTTAACTGATCAGAGGAAAAAGATAGTTTTAAGAGGCCTTCTTCCTTCTATTTCCTCAGTTGCTGAGAGTCAACCCACTACCAAAAAGTCTGACAAGGGTAAGTCAGAGTCAATTTCCAAGGAAAAATAGCCCCATAAGAGGTCTCCTGACCATTCTTCCATGTTGGCTGTTTCATTGGCGCTCCCTTCAAAAATGCTTAAGAAGTCGGATCCGTGTGTCTCAAACCCAACCATTTTGAAATTTAGGTCTCCTTGGATCTATACCCCCTCTGCTCCTGTAAGATCCAGTTTCGTCATGCTTCACTTCTCCTTTGTCCACTTCTCCCTTGGTATCTCCTTCTCCGATCTGACCCACTTTTTCTGAGCTCTTGGATCCGAGATCTCTGGATGTGTCTTCATCAGATCCAAAGACCATCTGTTCTTCGACTGCAGTGGTTTCCCTGAGCTGACCAGCTCTGAGCCTTTTGGAGTCAGAAGACTCTTAGAGCTGAACAGTCGGTGCCAGTTCTGGGGAGTTGGAGTTGACTCCAAAGCTTTCAGAGTCATCTGTTCCCCCATCAGGGCTTCTGCACTGGATAGCTCAGGTGTGACTGCTTCCTCGGATGCAATGCTAAATCCTGGCCCCTGTGCCATCCACTTCTGTGTCCCCTAGGCATTCTGCCTTTGAGTTTGTGGAGAGGGCTTTCTCCCGGTCTATAGAAAAGACATCCCTGATCCCCTTGGATCAAACAACCCTGCCTCATCTGGTTCTTTGTTCTGAGCCTCGTCCGTCCTTTCCACTGGGACAGCCAGCCTGATCTAGTCTCCCACCGGTCCATCAGGACATTGTCAACTTTTTTCAATACTTTGCCAGAACACTCCACTGAGGAAGTCCCCCGGAAGAGAATGTGTAAGAGGAGACACCTAAGACCCCCCCCCTCCAGGAATCTCTCATGGAAGACACATATTTTAATGAGGGGAAGGGTCCCCCAGATCACAACCCGAAGACGTCTCCTTTGGCGACATCCTGGAGCTCCTGAAAACAAAAAGATGGTCAGTCTTCCAACATCCCCTCCCAGGAGGAATCAATATTCCTGCAGGCTTTTTGGTCTGGCCCATCTAATTCTTAAGTGACCCCTCTGGCCACTGAGCTCATAGACATTGTTTTTCACTTTGTAGGGAAAGCGCTGCATCCTACAGGAATGATATCAATATGTGTTTTAAGCCCTTCAAGAAAGTGCACTCTCAAGACTAGAGAACAGGCTTCCCTTTCCCTGCTCAGATCCTCCATTGGCCCCATGTAGCTATTCTGGTTCTTGCCTTCTACATTCTGTTGGGCAGCCTACCCCACAGGGTCTCAAGGCAGTCTACAGTGTGGACTTTGCATTAACTTTGGAATCCTCCATAGACCATCCCACTGGAAGCTTTCTTGCAAAATGAAACACAAGGACTCTCTGACAGGAGATACTGATTTTGATCAAGGAGAAGGGTCCCCCAGATCCTCTCATCATGCTTCCTTTGGTGAGATTCTGGAACTTCTCAGCCAAAGGGGGATCCACCAAAGCCCCCTCCTAGAAGGAATCAGTATTCCTTGAGACCTTTCGGGTTGTCCATCTACCTTTTGAGTGGTCCCTCTCCCAGACAAATCGGGCTACCTGTTTTCAAAGCAAGCACAGAAGGAACTGAATATAGTTGAACCCGCCCTGTAGAAGACAGATAAGATATTAGTGTCCCCCAAAGAGTTTCCTTTTTGGTGCAAGGACCCTGCTTGGATTCTTTGGTGGCATGGCCACCAAGAAGGCGTTTACTGAGCAGAGCTCTACTGTTCATCCCTCCAACAGGAATTCTAGGGATTTGGACAGGTTTTGGAAGTGAAGTTATGCATCAGGAACCTTTGCCTCTTAGGGCGCTGAATCATTTGGCTCACATAACACATTTCTAGAGGGATTTGACTAAGGAACTATCCAAATCCCTCTCTGGGTCCTTAGCAGTGATGGAGAAAAAAGCTGTTAACATGTGTTTGGGTCACCCTTAAGTCCTTGTCAAAGGAATTAATATGTCTTATATCTAATGCAGCCAATGGCATATCAAGAGCAGCAGGCACCAGTGTAACTGTCAGATGGCACACCTGGATTGTATTTGATTTTGTAGAACATATCAAAGCCTCCTTTATTAATGCTGCCTATGATGGGCCCACCCATTTTGGACCTAAGGTTAAAGAGACACTGTCCAAACGTGAGTAGGAGGGTAAAACCCTGTCTGCATTTGGGATACAGTTTTTTATCCCTCAGAGAACCTTCTCAAGGAACTGGAAGGAAGGGAAGAAACTGTGGTTCTGCAAATCCCAAGGTTTTGCTTTGGATGCTTCTGGCAATACCCCCCCCCCCTCCAAGGTAGGGAACAATTATAGTGGATGGAGCAGCTGTGACAGAGGTGGACTGCAGAATTATGCCTTTTTGAGTCTCTCTGATAGGCCCTTGCAATGCTCCTGAATGGTTGCCTGACTGCCGCAGGCAGTTGGCGCTCATTCCTGCACCCCATTGCCTGAACGTCCATCATCTGAGATGTATGGGTGCAGAGGATCATAACCAGTGGTTATACTATTCCCTTCTTTCTCAACCCTAGTGTTCGTGAAAACTTCCTGATGTGCCATCCTCAAAATAGAAGGCAGCAGCACTAGAAATAATAAAGCTACTAAACAAGCAAGTTGTCCTGCAGGTCCCACCAGACCAGCATTGATCCAGAATTTTTGAAAGGTTCTTTTTGGTGCTAAAGTAGAACTAGGAACACAGGCCCATTGTGGACCATAATCACTTGAACTAATACATGAAGCAGATGAAATTCAGGATGGTCACAGTACAGTCCATCGTACTTTTGTTGGGGAAGGATGTTTGGATGTACTTGAGACCTCCAGGAAATATACTACCACATAAAGATGGACAGATGTTCCAGGAGGTTTCTGCTTCTGCCTGGGAGCCAGTCACTTCCAGTTCAGAGGCCTGCTCTTCAGTCTCACCACAACCCTGTGGTTGTTCACTAAGTGCATGGCAATGATTGCAGCTCATCTCAGGCTGCAGGGTTTCCGAGTATTCCCATATCTGAATTATTCCACCCCCACCAGGAATTTCCTTCTTATATGAGGGTGCTGCTTTGAGCCCTCACAGTTCAGTGGTCAATTTTATCCTAGGGTGGACCTTTTGTTCACACTTCTCAATGGGGGGGCAATGCTGTAATTAAATGAAAAGGCGCTTCAACATAGTATTAGTTTAAGGGTCTGCACACTTATGCAACCAGTTTATTGTACGTTTTTATTATCTATATTTTCCCCTAACATATTTGTTTGTTTTTCAACTTAATTGTACAGGTTATAGGTCACATTAAAGGTGGGAAAAGTTTTGAAATGATTTATTGTGGTCTCATTTTTTTATATCACAAAAAACTGGCATATTAACAGGAGTGTGTAAACTATTTATATCCACTGTATAATTCAAAGTGGAAATAGATGATGAAAGGTGGAGAACCTCAAGAATTTTATTATTTATTTATTTTTTGCATTTGTTTACTGGGAGGTCTACTGGGTCAGGGTGAGTCTGTTTTCAGTAGAGGCCCGAGGAGAAAAGTTCCAAAAACAAACAACATGATAAAGTTTCAGAATCAAAATACAGAAATCAAGCAGCAATGGAACAGAACACTACATTACAAAATAGGTGATGCAATAAAATAGGTAATAGTAGTTGTACAGATGTTAGACTGTAAGAATGCAAGCCAAACAAGAATACCTTTGATGACATGAGATAATAGCAGATGTACAGATGTTAGACTGTAAGAATGCAAGCCAAACAAGAATACCATTGATGACATGGGATAATAGCAGACATACAGATGTTAGACTGTAAGAATGCAAGCCAAACAAGAATACCATTGATGACATGGGAGAATAGCAGACATACAGATGTTAGACTGTATGAATGCAAGCCAAACAAGAATACCATTGATAACATGGGATAATAGCAGATGTACAGATGTTAGACTGTAAGAATGCAAGCCAAACAAGAATACCATTGATGACATGGGAGAATAGCAGACATACAGATGTTAGACTGTAAGAATGCAAGCCAAACAAGAATACCATTGATAACATGGGATAATAGCAGATGTACAGATGTTAGACTGTAAGAATGGAAGCCAAACAAGAATACCATTGATGACATGGGAGAATAGCAGACATACAGATGTTAGACTGTAAGAATGCAAGCCAAACAAGAATACCATTGATAACAAGGGATAATAGCAGATGTACAGATGTTAGACTGTAAGAATGCAAGCCAAACAAGAATACCTTTGATGACATGAGATAATAGCAGATGTATAGATGTTAGACTGTAAGAATAAAAGCCAAAGAAGAATACCGTTGATGACATGGGATAATAGCAAATGTACAGATGTTAGACTGTAAGAATAAAAGCCAAACAAGAATACCATTGATGACATGGGAGAATAGCAGATACGTAACAATACAGTATTGCAGTAGAGAGGGAAAGATGGAGAGCAGCAGGTTAAAGATTCTGAGAGTGAGGTATAGCCTTACAGCTATTACTATATAGACATCAAGAGTGAATAGAAGATATGGAAGGGAACCACTATAGTAGATTATGTGTGGCTGGGTGGCACATGTTGGCATTAGAAAATTGGAAGCACTGAATGTATATATGAGAAGTCTGATTCTGAGCCATAAGTGAGTTGGGGATGAAAAGTAGGAAGGCTAGGAATATTGTCTTTTTTTTTGTAGTCAGTGATGGTACATGTACATAGCCAATGAGAGAACAGGTGTTGTTTCAGCGAAGTCTTAAATAATTCAAGGTTGCTAGAAGACCTAATTGAAGGAGGGAGAACATCCCTTACTTTTGCTATAGCATATGGGTAACGCATTTGACTGGCAGAAAAGTTAGGTTTTGCTACATTAAGGAGCATCTGATTGACTGATTGCAGAGGTCTGTTTGGGTGATACATGGTGAACAGAGAGGAGAGGGCAGGATGACTAGAAGGCTTATAGATTAGTTTATGACCTGTGGTCAGTTGCAGGTATGTTAGATGTTGGAGAAGTTCTAGCCAGTTTAGACATTGGAGTGATAAGTAGTGGTGGGAGGAGTGTTTGGCGCTGGTTACAAATTTTTTGATTTTATTGTAGCATGAGTCCAGTTTGGATTTAAGAGAGGATTGTACATTAGTAAGGAGAGGTACACCATAGAGCAAGGATGGAAGTAGAAAGGAAGAGGCAAGGGATAGTCTTGCTGCATAGATGAGGAACTGTTTGCCTGTACAAGATGTGTAGCTTCCATTAATTTACAATAAAAAAATAAATATAAAATACACATTGCAATCGGTAAAGTAAAGAATGACATTATTAACAAAGTGGAGCCAGTTTTAAATATGCACACTAAATACAAGTAAACTAACTAAAAATGTAACTAACCTATGCTAATTTAAGAAGAAGTAGCTGTCATTATTTAAAAAATAAAACTTACCTGACAACCAGAGTAGAAAATCTCTCGCCAACCAGTGCATTCAGGAAAAGAAGTGTATAAACTTTGAAAGGACTTATTCATCTGCTGTTATTACAGGCCATTGAAATGAATGGGAAACAGTATACCAGACCAGAACAAATACTGACAAAGGATAAATGAGTATAATAAATTAAATATATCGTACCTTAGGATTAAGGATTGAATGTGGGGACTTCGGACTGTTCCCTAAATCTACAGTACAATACTGTTTTTATTAATTACACAGGAGAAACCTACATTTTCTGTATTTACCAACACTCTCCGCGGTGGTACAGCGGTTGCGTTGTTGCCTCACAGCAAGAGGTTCTCCCGTTCGATTCTCAGCTAGTGTGCGGGGAGTACCTTTTGTGTGGAGTCTGCATGTCCTCCCCGCAGTCGAGTGGCCTCCGAAAGACATGCGTGAATGGGCGTGCCTTCGCTGAAGGTTGGGCGTCGGGCTGGCAACTTGGCACCATAAAAATCTACTGCCAATCATTAGCAGACCGGAGTTCCGTTGTGGCGACCCCTTACCGGGAAAAGCCGAAAAGACAAACAAAACCAACACTCTCTGCACATGCTATATCTAAACTACCACTAAAATTGTAGTAATGTGGTGGAAAGGGGTTCAGTCTAAATGGGATCAGCATTTGAAGAGGTAAATAGCTCCTGATATGATTCATTCATAAAAACTACGTAACTTGTTAAGCACTACTAATTAGAACATTTATTATGGTTACTGCAGTTCACTGCAATTCATTGAAAACCATAATCCAAACTAAAAAAATCTGAAAAAAAATTGATACATGAAATGGAATACCTGCTTGAAAGATAAAGGAGTTCATTTGTACTGTAGAATTTTAGAGTGCATGTCTTGACTCGTGGTTTTGTCATTTGTTACAAAACTTGCTTCATAAACTTACAGGAGAATATTATTTAATTTCTGTGCAGAAAATTTGTGCATGTTCCATATAGATGGAGAGATAGACGAGTTTATAAGTCAGTATTACCTGTCTACATTTTTGACTATATGCATTTCCGTAATGAGCATAGACTATTACAGAATGTTTGCTAGGGGAAACAGTCAGCTGTGTGTATATTTCTCATTATGGGCAGACTTTGGAACAGCTGTTTGTGTCTGTCTTTTGGCCAACGGTTGTGCAGCGGTTAGCGTTGTCACCTCACAGCAAGAGGTTCTCCGGTTCGATTCTTGGCTGGCGTGCCTTCTGTGTGAAGTGTGCATGTCCTCCCTGCAGTCGAGTGAGTTTTAAAGACATGCAGGTAGGTGTATGTGTGTGCACCGTCTGTGAAGGTTGGACGCCAGGCTGACAACACCATAAAAACACCACTGCCAATTAGTCTGCGGATCGGTGAGCCGCTGTGGTGACCACAAGGAAAAGCCAAAAGACATTGCTTTTGTTTGTGTCTGACTTTACAGATGGAGTATATGACTGGAACAGTAGTGTAAACATTTTGGTCAATTTGGGTATCAACCAGCCTTAACTTCCCATTTACCGTGATGGTAGCATAAATGGCTGTAAAAGACTCCATGGAACTCATGAAAAAGTAGTAGGTTCTTTTTATTGAAAGGGTGTTACAATGAATACAAAAATATTAACTTGTATTACATGCTAAAAATGCTAATTTACAAAGGAAAATTCCAAAATATTTTAACTTTTCCCAGCCCTTCCCTTGTTTTATTTTAACCATATTTCTTTATACACTCCCAAATAAATTTTCAAATCTTGAAGTGTTCTCTTGTACAGTTTCATGAAACATTATTTTAATCTTCCTCACCACACTCATCATATAATCCAAGCAGTTTCTGCATTACTCATTGCATGTAATGCTGCACTATTTCAACAAAACCTATATGCATCTATTTCCTCCATTATATATAAATTTATTCGGCTGTCATGTCTTAGCACTTGGTGACCCAGCTCCTTAAGCACCTCGCCCAAGCTAAAATGTTAGATCCTTCTATCCCTAACATCCCCACCTATCCCAAAGAAGTTTGAGACCTAGGCCTGACCATTATGACTGTCCAGACACAGATGTACCCATGAGGTTTTGGAACCTGCAGTACATGTAGTGACATCTGATACTCCCACTATAGTGACCCCTTTGAGGCCAGTATGGTGTCTGATTCATGTACATCTGAAATTACTAATTTTACAGATGCTTGTGAGAAGGGGGAGCCATATCTAATTTCAGAAGGAACTAAATGTATTCCACAAGAAATACCTTTGTCATTAATTGAGGTACATCAGAGGTTGGGTCTGTCACATCTTTGTTAAAGCAGACATCAGTCAACAAAAAAAAAAACAAAAACAAAAATGTTTCCTCCCCTGATATCCCAGGAAAAGGAGTGGATGGATTATTCCCAAAGGTCTGTTTAAGGCCATTATAGCACTCAAACCATCATCTTTTCTGCCATCTGACCCTGCTACCCCTCATAACAGATATCAAGGAGTCATCCTCAGGCATAGTGTGATTTAGATGAACATTCTCTTGCCTACTGTTCCCAGATTCACTCCTCAGGCCAAATGACCTCTGTTGATGAGGGCTCTATATCCCCGGATTCTCCTGTAGAGGAAAGTTCTTTTGGAGAAACAAACTTCAGACTAAGCAGGAAGAGAGTGCTTAAACCACACAAAGTGCAGCAACTGATAACCAGCCAAAAAAGCACTGCAGAAGAAAAAAAAAAATTTTATAATAAAGTTTAATTTGGATTGTCAGGAGTCGAGCCTGGTTTCTCTACAGTGCTTTTTTGGCTGGTTCTTTTGGCAAAACCATTTCTAACATGATGAAACATTTTGAGTGGGAATCCGGACAAATGTCTGATGTGCAAAAAATGAAATATAAGCTGCTGGGGGCAAGCACTGCTGCACCTGCTCCAGTCCTTCCTGTCCAGAAGGCTTTCCTCGATGCCTTTGCCTCTACTTCTGCTGCTCCTGACTCCCAGCCACTAGCTCTTAAAAGGTCTAATACATTTCACAAACTCCCTGAAGAGCTAAAGTTTCTGTGCAAGAACCCTTTGGCAGACCCATGTACTTTTTCCATTTCAGTGGATAAGACCTCTAAATTCCTACCTGCTGCTAATGCCCTCCCCTCTTGTAAGGATTGCAGGACAATAAACATACTTTAGAAAAAGGTGTACACCTCTTTTACTTTGGCTTTCAGGGTTCTGAACAGTCTATTTTTGGATAATTTAAATAAAACTTTGGTTTCTGCAGAATGACCAGGCATTATGCAACAGGTCACATCTGTGGTGGCTCAAGCTACACAGGTGGCTAGACATTGCATCACATTCCAGTATGATGCAGTGGAGGCCTCCTGTAGAGCAGCTGCTATGGGTTCTCTCATCAGAAGGTGTGCGTGGTGTTACTGTCAGTCCTTACCTGAGAACATCAAAGCTAAGCTACCAGATTTTACTTTGAATAGGGATCTTTTATTTGCCCATGATACAGTCAACTTGTTTAAAATTTTACAAGAACAAGGGAAATAGTGAATGATTGCATACAAACTTTCCTCACTTCTGTCACGAGCTATCAAAGAAATTAGTTGGCAAAACCCTCCTCCTTCTGTTGTAGGGAGTCTAGATACCCACTAAGGGCCAAGAAGATGCCTACCAAGAGATTTTTAGATATACAAGACAGAGACTCCAAATCTAGGAGTTTCCCTACTCAGTCAAATCAGCTTGACGACTTTCCTTCTCCTCATTGTCCCCCTTGTTCCATCCCTCGCCCTGTTGAAAAGACTCACCTCATCTGTAGCAAATTAGCAACTCATAACCGCAGACAAATGGGTCCTTCCCATTGTTCAACAGGGTTACAGAATGGCTTGGAAAGAAATGCATCTATTCAAGGGTATCCCCCCCCCCATCCCAATCAGGTAAATCTCTTACCTCCCATCATTCAAGCCCTATTCAACCTATGTACAATAGAACCGGTGCCACACCAGTACATGGAAAGAGGATTTTATTCCAGACTATTTCTTGTACCATTAAAGAGAAGAATGGAGACCTGTACTAGATTTGTCCCTTATCAACACTTTCCTCAAGGTCCCCTCGTTCAAGATGTTGTGACTCCAGACTCTTTTGCCCTTCATCCTTCTGCAGGCTTTTCTGGTCTCCTTGCATATGAAGGATGCCTAGCTCCACAAACCAGTCCACCCTTCTTTCAGGAACTTTGTGATTTTCAGCTTGTTTATCACACTTTCAGTTCTCTGCTTTACCTGTTGGGACTATTTACAACCCCCAGAGTTTTCACAAAGTGTCAAGTCATAGTCTTTTCTAGGACTCAGGGCTTTCAGATATTCCCACAACTAGATGACCTGTCAATGTAGGCATCCTCTCAGCAGATCCTTTTACTCCGTTTCAGTATTTTGCTCCCTCAGAACATTGCGTTTATGGTCTGCTTCAAGCCCTCCACTCTGAACCCACCTTCTCTGCTTAAAGAAAGAAGGAAATTCAGTGGTGAATGTCACAGCTAAACCTCAGCCTAGGCCTGTCATTTATAGTGCTGATACCTCAACAGGAGCTACACACAGACGTCTCAGATGCTGCATGAGAGACATGGACAGGCTCTTTGACAGTTCAGGGCCAATGACCACCAAATTAGAGGTCAGAATAAATAAACCTGGAGGAGATGCTGACTCTCATTCAGGCCTTGCAGATCATGTCCCACACTTGGTTACAGCACTACCTCTGAATTTTCCCAAACAACACTACAGTTACGTGGGACAAAACTGTAGTTATGTGGTACATAAAAAAGAGGGGGGACAAGATGTTATCAACTATGCAGACTGGCTCTTATAGCATGAGCACAGGCCACAAAAACAAATCTGCCCTCTAAGCAGTTTACATTTCTTCACAGGACAATGATCTGGCAGATTTTTTAAGCAGATTAAGGGAAGACCTTCACGAATGGATGCTGAACAGAAAGATCTTCCTATACATAGTTCACAAGTGGGGTATCCCTCAGATAAACTTATTTGCCTACATCCAAAGCAAACACCTACTTTGCTTTTGTTCCAAGACTCCTTGCCTCAGATATGGGGGATGGATGCCATGTCCTTCCTTAAAATAGGATGTTCCCTTTTGCTTTAAATGGCAACAAAAATTTCTCCACCAGCACGTCCGAATTACAAGTATCCACTGTAGAAGAAAGAAGCCAGCCACGAAGGATGACACTGACATTTATTAATAAAAACACATACAAATACTAAGTGCTTTCGTGCTTCAATAATCTTTACAGGACTTCATCAGAGTATGTAATTACAAATTAACCTTTTGCCAATATAGTGATGGTGGCATGGGAAAGAACTTTTTTGTGTAATTCACCCATGTTCAACCATGTGTATGCTTACTATAGATTTTTAGATGATATCCTGATTTTGTGGAAGGAGAGTCATGCACATCTAGATGATTTTGTTACTTATTTAGAAAACACGATGGGTTATTTAAGTTTTAAATACACTTCATCTTTTCAAAAAATAGATTATTTGGATGTTACTTTATATAAGAATGTAGATTTTTGTTCCACTATCTACAAGAGACTTTTTCCTGACACTTATCTGTATTACAATAGCTGCCCTCTGTCTTTAAAAAAAAAAAAAAAAAGAGTATTGTAAAAGGACAAATGATACGTTTGTCAAGGATGATTACAGATAATAAGAACTTTGAGTTAGAAATAAAGCATTTGATGAACATGTTTAAGGAAAGGGATTATCCTGCGTACATCTTGAAGAACGAAAAGTTATTTATTTTTAATAGGAGGCGAGATTGCTTTGCTCCTAATTTGAGCTAAAAAGAAAAAAAAAACACCCGTTGTCACATTAATTCGATGCAAAACAATGGAGTCTCCATGATGGGAGCTGTGGTCATTCCATTTAATAAGTATGCATACAAAATTGTTAATATTGTTACGACTAACTGGAACTTGATTTTTACCAAGGAGATGAAATGAAAAATTTGAGGCACTCCATTTCACCTTTAGTAGAGATAAAAATTTAAAAGAACTAGTAGAGAGAGAGGTAAAAGGCTATAATGACCAATATAGGTAAAAAATGTTTAAGTGCAGTAGTTGTAAGGGATGTAGGTATATCAGTGATGGTCTCTATGTCAGCGTTAATAGTTATCACCATGTCGTGAGTTGTCCAGGTTATGTTAATTGTAGCACCTAGCACCTCAGGGGTAGTATATTTGGCAACATGCACCACCTGGCCGGCTTTTTAAGTTGAGAAAACCAAAAGAAAATTCAAGGAGGGAATTTATGAACACTTGAGGGACATTAAGTATTTGAGGGTGTGTACAGAATTTATTACGTTTATTTTTTTCATTATTGATGACGTGATTTTTGATGTGAGGGGTGGTGATACTGAAAATTTATTGGAGTACAAAGAGCGGGTTTGGCAAATTAGGCTAAACACGTATTATCCACCTGGTCTAAATGACAGCCTCTCACTGAAGAGTCTGTTAAAATGAGATCTATCAATATATAGATAAATACATAATTCACAATAAAAGCTGTCATTGATTATGAAAAAATATATATACATTTTTTGGTCAATATTTATTATGATACATTTTATATTCACTTTTTTACTGTATACAATTGTAAACAGGTTTATAGTTCAAGAAGTTTGTATTTAGCTAAAGAAGTGCTTGAATATTTATTGAAAAGGGAGTTTTATGCAAGTAAATTATTGTGTATTTAGTGTTTTAATAGTATGATATGTAAATTAGAGCAGTTGCGATGTGCTGGGTTAATAATATATAGGATAAAAGTTTAATTTGTAAATGCATACTCTGAAGTCCTGTAAAGATTATTGAAGGATGAAAACACTTTGTATTTGTGTGTGTTTTTATTAATAAATGTCAGTGTCATCCTTCGTGCCTGGCTACAGTGGTTAATTGTGATTCTCTTATGCTTTCCCTCTTCTACAACTACTTGCTGATCTTGCTAGATCCAGAGAGACAAACCAAAGATCTTACTGGTGACTAGCTTTTGGTCAAAGCAGCATTGGTCCCCATTCTGTGCCACCTAGCCATGGGCCATCACCACAAGTTATCCCACAGAGTGGAATTGCTCAAACACCACCAAGGCTCACTTCTTCATCCCAGCTTATCTTTCAACCTGACATTATGGATGATAGGATTCTGATTCCTTTCAGGCATCAGTTTTCCTGGAAACGTGTTACAGGTTCTTCAGGAGGCAAGTAAACCTACTACACGAAATTGGAAAATATTTTCTGTTTGGTGTTTTGTTGAAGAACAGGATCCTGTACAAACAGGAGTCTCTACTATCCTTCTTATGTATGTGAACTACTTAAAGCTGGTCTTGCATACTCTTTGATCAAGGCACACCTTTTGGCTATTTCTGTCTGCTTACCTCTAGAAAGTACAGTTGTGTACACTTACCATAAATGTAGATGTTCGAGTGTATTCACTGTTGCAGTCATTACATTTGGGTAATCTGCTGGCAGGTTGCCCTCAAGTCGACCTGAATAACAAAATCTTGGGTCCTGCGTTGGCTGCTGTCTCCTCTTCCATGACGTCAGGTTGTCAGGGGTATAAAACATGCAGCCGACACCATTTTATTCATTTTTTCTTGCCCCAGATGTCAGGTGCCCCCCAAATGGGGAGCATAAATATATATATAAATCATCATCTTCTTTCGGCTGTTCCCATTAGGGGTCGCCACAGCAGATCACCTGTTTCCATTTCTTCCTGTCCTCTGCATCTTGCTCTGTCACACCAACCACCTGCATGTCCTCTCTCACCACATCCATAAACCTTATCTTAGGCCTTCCTCTTTTCCTGTACCTGGTAGCTTCATCCTTAGCATCTTTTTCCCAATATACTCAGCATCCCTCCACAGCATATGTCCAAACCAACGTAATCGTGCCTCTCTGGCTTTGTCTCCAAACCTTCCAACCTGGGCTGACCCTCTAATATACTTATTCCTAATCCTGTCTACCCTCGTCACACCCAGTGCAAATCGTAACATCTTTAATTCTGCCACATCCAGCTCAAACTCCTGCCTTTTTGTCAATGCCACTGTCTCCAACCCATATAACATAGCTGGTCTCACTACCCTCTTGTAGAACTTCCCTTTCACTCTTACAGGTACTCGTCTGTCACAAATCACTCCTGACACTCTTCTCCACCCACTCCATCCTGCCTGTACTCTCTTCTTCACCTCTCTTCCACATTCACCGTTACTCTGAACTATTGACCCCAAGTATTTAAACTCATCCACCTTCGCCATCTCTACTCCTTGCATCCTCACCATTCCTCTATCCTCCCTCTTATTCACACACATATATTCTGTCTTAGTCCTGCTGACCTTCATTCCTCTTCTCTCTAGAGCATATCTCCATCTCTCCAGGGTCTCCTCCACCTGTTCCCTACTCTCACTACAGATCACAATGTCATCTGCAAACATCATAGTCCACGGGGACTCCTGTCTGATCTCGTCTGTCAACCTGTCCATCACCATTGCAAATAAGAAAGGGCTCAGAGCTGATCCTTGATGTAACCCCACCTCCACCTTAAACGCATCCATCACTCCCACTGCAGACCTCACCGCTGTCACACTCTCCTCGTTCATATCCTGTACCACTCTTACATACTTTTCTGACACTCCTAACATACAATACCACAACTCCTCTCTAGGCACCCTGTCATATGCTTTCTCTAAGTCTACAAAAACACAATGCAACTCCTTCCGACATTCTCTGTACTTCTCCATCAACACTCTCAGAGCAAAGATCGCATCTGTAGTGCTCTTTCCTGGTATGAAACCATACTGCTGATCACTAATCATCACATCCCTTCTTAACCTTGCTTCCACTACTCTTTCCCATAACTTCATGCTGTGACTGATCAATTTTATCCCTCTATAGTTACTACAGCTCTGCACATCACCCTTATTCTTAAAAATCAGTACCAAAACACTTTTTCCATTCCTCAGGCATCCTCTCACTTTCCAAGATTTCATTAAACAATCTGGTTAAAAACTCCACTGCCATTTCACCTAAACACCTCCATGCTTCCACAGGTATGTCATCTGGGCCAACAGCCTTTCCATTCTTCATTCTCTTCATAGCTATCCTTACTTCCTCCTTGCTAATCCATTGTACTTCATGATTCACTATCCCTACATTATCCAACCTTCTCTCCCTCTCATTCTCTTCATTCATCAATATATAAATAAACTGTAAATATATATAAATGCACTTTTAGAAACATAAACTTTGCCTTCAACTAAAAGCAAATACACCACAAAGGTTTTTGAGTATAGTGAAGGAAAGAAAAGGAATAGAATGGGGGATGGCGGGTGGGTAACCCGGACTGCAACAGTGAATACACTCGAACATCTACATTTATGGTAAGTGTACAAAACTGTACTATATTCTTCGTGTTTCACTGTTGCAGTCATTACATTTGGGTAGAATCCCAAAGCTATGGATGGGAGGATGGAACTAAACAGCATTAGGAGCGGCTATAAGGCCCTGCAAGACTGCAGTGGCAAAGCCTGCCCTGGATTTAGAGAAGAGAGGTAAATGATTATGCTTTGTGAAGGTATGAACAGAGCTCCAAGTTGCAGCTTCTAAAATGTCTTTGGTTGGGACCCCTCTGAGAAAAGCTGCTGAAGTAGAAGCAGCCCTGGTGGAATGTGATCTGATCCCCCTGGGCACAGGTTTACCATGGTGCAAATAGAAACAAATGCAGTGGCTTATCCATTTAGAAATAGTCTGCTTTGATGTAGCCTTCCCCTCTGATCCTGCAGCAAATGCTACCAATAGTTGCTCAGACTTTCTTAGAGATTTGGTCCTGTTTAAGTAGAATCTTAGTTGTCTGTGTACGTCCAGTGAATGCAGAATCCTCTCCCCCTTGTTCTGCAGATTTGGGTAAAATGTTGGCAGGTGAATGGTCTGGCTAAGAGCCACACTGGATACCACCCTAGGCATAAAAGAAGGATTGGTCCTGAGGGCCACTCTGTCCGGGTAAAATATAATGAAAGGCTCCACTGCCATGAGAGCCTGTAGTTCTGAAACCCTTCTTGCTTAAGTGACTGCCAAAAGAAAAGCTGTTTTCCAAGAAAGAAATTTTATATCTGCAGTAGGTGCTGGTTCAGAAGGAGGCAGGGTGAGTTTTTCCAGCCAAAATTGAGGTCCCATGCAGGAGTTGGTGCTCTCCTGGGAGGCCTTAAATTTTTGGCCCCTCTAAGATACTGTTTAACTGATTGCCAAGGTTGCAGACGTATAAACCTTCTTACTCCATCTATCCAGCGCCCTGGAATCTCTATCAGAAGGGGTAGAATTTTTGGCTGTAGAAGCCTTAACACCCTTGGGACTCCGAGAAATAGTCTCAGGGTCAGCAGCAGGATTTTTGAAAAGAAATTTGAGAGAGTCAGGAACCCTGTAATATCTGCCTGGCTTACTAGAAGCTGGAGGCAGGGAATCAGGAGCCATGCTTGATTCCGAGAACACATCCTCAACAATGTCTAATACAGGAGGTATTTCCAAAGGCCTATGCTGTGGAAGAAGAAGGAAATCCCTAAGCCTCTTTTTTGATTCAGAGAAGTCCTGACTCTCCCAGTGAAAATGTTCCCTTAAAGTATGCAAAGTCTCTCCAAAAGAGTAATCCTCAGGAGGAGATGCAGATGGGATGGATTCCTCTGCATCAGAATCTTCATAGGTTGGAACAGAAAAGTCCTGATCAGAAGAGGAATCAGAAGAAATGGAAACCTGATCTGATGATTCATAATCAGTGCCTTGCCTAGGCCTCTTAGCGGGGTTGGGAACCCCTGATAAGGTAGTTAAATCCTCAGCCATTTTGATCATCTGTTTTTTAGGCACAGGGGCCTGAGCATGTGGCTCATGCATCAGTTTTTTAGACATAGAAGCTGTTTTTTACTTTGTTTTTGTTGTTGGCATCGGTTTAATATAAAAATGTTGAGGCCTGAAAACACCCTCAGAAGCCATTGCCTGCTCAGCGGCTCCAGACCCATCCAAGGGAGAGACATCCGCGGGTTCAATACTCTGAGAATCTCGCAGCATATGAATGAGTCTCGGTAGAGGCCTGCAACTCAAAAGTAGCGGGTATCAGGGGCTGTGAAAGTGCCTCACTGAGTACTGGCAAACCAGCGACTGGCTTAGGAGATGGTTCGTCGTCGGTTTTGGACCTCGACAGTCTGTCTCTGTCTTTTTCCTTGCATTTTTTTGTGAACTCCGGTAGTCTGATTGCTAACCAACGACATTTCAGGATAGTTAAATCTTGAACCAAAATATTTAGAAGCAAAAATATACCAACGCTTAATAGTGCGTTGGTTAAATCTAGCACAAAACTGACAGCAAGGCACATTGTGATCAGGGCCTAGGCAAGGAATACTGTACAAATGAAAATCCTTATGAGGTATTTGTTTCCCATAGGTAATGCAATTATAAACTTTTACCGACATCGGTAAGGAGCAAGAAAATGTTTCCCCAACGGGGTAGTTGGCTTTAGTTGAAGACTTCGGTTCTGAAACTCGAATACGAAAATTTCAGGAGTCTGCCGACCGGCATTTGCGAACTGCTTCTGCTTTGGGCACCGTGCAGCAAGAAAGACTGAATAAAATGGCGTCGGCTGCATGTTTTATACCCCTGACGACCTGACGTCATGGAAGAGGAGACAGCAACCGGCGCAGGACCCAAGACTTTGTTATTCAGGCCGACTGAGGGCAACCTGCCAGCAGATTACCCAGATGTAATGACTGCAACAGTGAAACACGAAGAACATCCCCCCTGCAGACTTCTTTCCAGGCTAGAAGCAAAACAGTTTCTCAAAGGTGTCCTCCATCTAAAATCACAGAGAAAACTATTCTGCTATCTTGTCCTTGAAAAAACTCATTCTTCATCCTTTTAAACCATCAGCTTCTGCCTCTCTCAAATTCTGCACTTGGAAAATCATACATCTAGTAGCCATCACTTCAGCTAGAAAGGTTTCTGAGCTCCAAGCCCTGATGACAATCCTTCCCTCCCTTCATTATTTTTCATAAGGACAGAGTTTCTCTGAGGGCCAACCTCTCATTTATGCCAAGTAGTCAATGAGCTATCCCTCAATCAAGCTATCCGCCTTCATGCTTTCTTCTCTAATTCTCAGAATAAGGGAGAGAGTACTCCACTCGCTGGATGTTCACAGGCAGCATAGATTTTACTTGGACAAAAAAATTCCATCCATAAGACTGACCGATTGCTTGTTTCTTTTCAAGAAGCCAAGTTGGGCAACCCAGTTTCTAAACAAACTGTTGCCAGCCGGATTTTTTAAGTCCATTTCCTTTTGTTACACTCACCATGGAAAGTCTTTGCCTTCATCAGTAAAAGCACACTCTACCAATGCAGTGGGCTTTTCTGGAGCCTTTTACTATGGATTAGGCACAAGAGCCATCCTGGAAGCAGCAACTTGGTCCTCTGTGAGTACCTTTACCAAACATTACAGGGTATATACTTCTGTAGGTCTAGAGCTTCCTTGGCCAGGTCATTTCTCTCTGCAGTGACTTTACAGCTGTCATGTCACATCCAGCCATCTCCAACCCTCACTAAGAATATGGAACTCACCCAACAGTTTAGTTATGCAAGAAATTATCATAATAGTAGATGTCCTAATGATCACAGTTGCAGTATTCCTTCCCACCTTGCCATTCTCGTTAGCTGTTTTTTTTTAACCACTTGTCATAGACTGAGGGGGAGCCATATTCTGCCTTCTCCCCTCTTAGTTGACTAGTGACCTTTTCTTTTCTTTTCTGATATCCTTAGGTTGTCTACAGGTTTCCTGGCTTTGAGATAATCTGAGTTTTTTTGCCCTCTTACGTCTGTTTATGTACCCTTACGCCAGCGGGCTTAGGTCCTGTGTCAAACGTATGGCTCTGTAGAAGGTTTTGACTTTGATAGCCTGGACGGATGTCCAGGTTATTTGGCAAGATAACACAACAATTTAGAATAATGGATATCTACTGATGTGATGTTGTCCTGTCTCGCCTTCATTCTTAACTGGTGGGTTCAAAACCGATCCTCGGTTTCAACTCGTTCGTTTTTTTTACAAGCTCAAGGTCTTCCACTGGCTTGTGACTGTATCCCTATCCCATGATGCCCTAGGAAAGCTCCTCGGATCTCGTTTGCCACTAAACAGATTGAGTGCTTCCATTTTGGCTCTGGCTAAGTATATCTTTTATTATTATAACGATTGGTGTATTTGTATTTTTTTCTGGAGTTTTACGCTCTTAATAACTAAATTTTAGTCAAGTTATAGTCAGTTTAGAAAATTTGCTCTTTTGTTGTGTTTTTTCTGGCCGTCGTTTATCTCACTAGGCCTGTGTTACTCCCTGTCCTGGCTTGAAATAGTTTTTTAATGCCTGTTTTTTGGTTAAAGGGCTATTTTTCTATCTCTTAACTGTTTCATAGCAGACAGGTAGCTCATTTGAATTAGAGGTCTGCCGTTGTCTGTTTTAAGTTAGGCAGCTTCTTTTCAGTTAGAGAACTGCCATCCCTCCCTCTTTTTGTTGTTGCTTAAACAAAAAAAAAAAGTTTATATAGTATTGTTGTAGCTTGGATTTGTCTACAAAACTGGGAGTGGTTGTACATTTTTTCTTGTGCCTTTTTTGTTGTTGTCTGTTAGAAAACTGATTGTCTAAGGAACATAAAGAAGTCAAACCCTCTGGGTTTAAAAAGTATGTGAACTGTAACCAGAAAATGTCTATCACTGATGCACACACTATTTGTGTATACTGCCCAGGGCCTTTGCATTTACAAGAAGACTAATCCATTTGCCACTCTTTTAGTTCTAGAGTGCTGCTTGAGAGGAAGAACAAGCTTATAATAAGAGGTTTATTGAAGTCTCCCCTCACTGAAGCATTAGAAGAAGGTCCATGCACTTCTAAATTGACCATGTCTCCTTCATCCATGTCTGACCAATCTGGAAAAAGGTCATCTTCTTCTTCTGGCCATTTGGAGCCAGCGAAAAAGTTGACCAAAGTTACTTCTTCGAACCCGAAGATTGTTGGGCCAGAAAAATCTTCATCTGCTCCTTCAGCATCGGTGCTGATAGAATTTGAAGTATGGAACCGGTCCCTGGAATTGGTACCAGTCTCCCCTACTTTAAGGTCACCTCTTCTACAACCGATTAGATCTCCTGCCCCCTCCTCTCGGTCCTCCAGGAGTCTTTCTGTTGATGATGTGGATTGGGTGGTGCACAGACTTTTAAAGACACCAGTGCTGGCCAAACTACTATCGGCTCCAATCCAGAGAGATTCGGAGCCGACCATTGCCTCCCTTTCGATATCGATTCCTTCTCTGAGCCAACCTCGGACCCAGAATGTCTGGAACGTAGCATAGTGGAACCATTGGTGCTAAGACCTATTCCAGGTTCTTTAAGCCTGACATTTGCTCCGACATCCTCTGCTGCATATGAACCTGAGGAGTCTAGGAGCCGATGCTCCCTGGTCAGGTTCTGGGAGAGGAGTTGGATTGGACACTTGTCGGATCCGACCTTGCCTCTCTGGGCTTCGGCGTGGGTGAGCTTGGCTCCTACATCGGCCTCAGAGCCAACCCCCTTCTCACTTAACATTACTCCACGGGGCTTTCATATAGATCGCTTACCAGCTGGGGACTTTACTGAAGACAAAAGTGATCTGTTGGCTGAGTGGAGGCACATGTTTGGTTGTGTATACTTATCAAGAGGAATGTTAGCAATCTTGATAAGTTGCGGGGGGAGACTACTACATTGCAGAATAAACTTTTAATGGAAATCTTTCCTCCAAAGATACCAGAAGCTTTTTAGTGATGTTAACATCAATGTACAAATAGTGGAGGCCAGTGTGGTGGAAAGAAAATGAAGGAAATTGTCCAGAGATGTCAAGGATTTTGAAAATAATTTGGTCTATGCTCGTCCTCATAGGGGACGTCTTAATAGATTGAGATCTGGCAAACGGAATGCATATAGCATTCATGATTCTTCCGTTTCATCAGGGGAGTTGAGTGTCAGTAGTAAGAGTGTCTCCTTTGAGGAAAGCAGTTTGGAAGATGTTCTGAAGCCAAAAAACATGATACGAGCTCAGCAGCCAGTCCAGCAGCAAGTTCGGCCCAAGAGAGCACGGGGGAAAACAGAACAACAGATAGAAGTAAGACTCTGTTCCCCTCATTCTGACATTTTAGTAGAGACTTTAACTACCCTGTGTCGGGTCTTTATTATAAGATCGATGGTTGAAAACATCGAACAACATATGGTCGACACCATATGATCGATGTCTTCAAACGTCAACGTTATAAAAAGACAAAAAGAAAAAAAGTACCCTAATGGGTTTAAGCAGGGGGACAAGCCCCCCTGCATCCCCCACACCCCCGCTACTTAAATATACCAACTCCGAGACCGCACTACATTGCAGTAAACGGAAATCTCCCCTTACAGAGATTTCCGTTTACATGCTCAAGATTCTGAGCGTTCACTATTCTCGTGTCGATAATGTCAGATTCGACATTTTCTGCATTCGAGAATATAATATAGACCCCCCTGTGTCTACTTGTAAGGACAGTTTCATGGACAATGTGTGCACTGATTTATGGTTTGACTTATGTAGCAATGTTTCTTATCATGATGATAATCAGCAGTTGAAAATTATTAACTTGACAGACTAAAACATTTCTGTGCATGCGGAAAGTGTAGTTCCGTATTTAGCTGACATAAATTTGGATGTTAAGAAATTTTGCCGTAAATTGTGTTTTTTCACAGCAAACAGGGATGTTTAGGTAGTAATGCATGCAATGTTGAATGTTCTGATGATGAAGAGGTGGATTTGCTTGATTTAAGTATTCATGATACAGAAATATTTCAAGTGTGTGGAATTTGGTGAAAGGGATGTTAATGATTTTTTTGAATCTGGTATTGAACAAAGGGTTTTTTACACAGGTTATGGACACCTTGATATGCCTGATTTACCCTCCGACAGTACCTTTATGCCTCCCAAGTTAAGCAATGCCATTAATATTTTTGAGAATTTGGTTTGTAAAAAAGTTGAGAACAGTTTTGGTAATTTTTTAAAAAATGTCTGTTCTTATAATCTCAATAAAGAGGAAAAGCAGGCCTTACAGAAGTTACGGTCCAATCTGGATAAGGTAGTCTTCAAATTGGCTGATAAGGGGGGAACTGGGTAATGATAATATCCCAGTGTGATGGTATGGTGCACAGAATACAGTCTGAGGAGGGTCATTATGTCAGGTTACCACATAATTCTATTAAGAGGTTTTCTGAGGAATTGAATGAAGTACTGGAACATGGAGAAAGACTGTTTTTTTAAATCCAGTAATGTTAAGAAATTGGTTGTTAAGTCACATAAACATCCTTTTATGTATGTTATCCCCAAGGTCCACAAAGACCTTTCTAATCCGCCAGGTAGACCTATTATTTCAGGTGTAGGATCTTTTTTGGAACGTGTGAATTTTTTTTTTGGATTTTCATCTTAAAAAGCATTTGACCATGGTTCCATCCCATGTTAAGAACACACATGAAGTATGTCAAGACTTTTGTAACATGGAGTGGAAAGAAGGGTGTTTTGGGGCAACAGCTGATGTGAATGCCCTGTATACTAATATTGATATAAGATGGGGATTGGAAGCTGTGGCCACAATGCTTGGGGAAGTCCTTGCCTATCATTTTTGTTATTCCTTCTTGAGTTTTGTTTAACACACAATTATTTTAGATGGAAAAATTATTTTTTGTACAAAAGAAGGGTACGGTGATGGGGCCGGCCTTCGCCCCCATCATACGCCATTATATACATGGGGGATTTTGAAAAACAATTCATGGTAACCAAAGAATATTTTTTGAGTAGGGTAGTATATTACAAAAGATACATAGATAATTTGGTGTTCATTTGTAAGGGTAAGGAAGAGGAGTTTTTGGAATTTGTGTTTACTTTACAATCCCCAAGGTTTGAGGTTCACTTGGAGCACTGATAAACACAGTATTTCATTTTTGTATGTAGTTTTTTTATGTTGATGCTAGGCAGAGGGTTCAACATAAACCATTTAGAAAACCCACCGCAATTGATAATTTTTTTCACTTCCCTGGGGAAAAAAAATCGCTGTTCTGAGTGTTTGAGATTGTAAGCTTTCGCTTACATGGGGTCGATGAGTCAGCTTTTGCTTTTCTAAGCGTTCGGTGATTCAATATAGACCCTCTGTGAAGCATATGTTGATCTCGTCCCATAAAGCTTCAGCAAGGAGATTATACAACAGTAAATGGAAGAGATTTTTCTTCTTGGGCATTAAGTAATCACATTGATCCCTCTTCCGATCGCATAGGTTCTATTCTTGAATTTTTGACAAAACTGTTTACTGAAGGTGCAGCTGCATTCGAGTTCAGTTGGCAGCAATGTCTAATTTTCATGTAAGTGATTTGGGCCCAAGTCTGATGTCACACAGACTATACAAAGCTTTTCTAAAGGACACTTTTTTATTAAGACCCCTTTGTCACCATGGGACCTACACTTAATTCTGTCCTGTTTGATTCTCCCACCCTTTGAACCTACATCATCCTATGATCTAAAGTTCTTGACATGGAAAACAATTCTCTTGATTGCCATCACTTCTGCTAGGAGAGTTTCAGAGTTGCAAGCTTTATCGATACAGCCCCCTTAAATGCTTTTCCACGAAGACAGAGTCTCCCTTCGAACAAACCCATCCTTCCTACCAAAAGTATGCTCAGAATCTGATTTAAATCAGTCCATAGAACTAGAACTAGCAGTGTTTTTTCCTAACTGTGGTAATGCGCTACATCAACTGGATGTACATAGATAATTACCCTTCTCCATACACATGACAATGGACCACAGAAAATCTGACCAAATATTTGTTTCCTTTTCAGAATCTTAAAAAGGTTCTCCTGTATCTAAGGTTACACTTTCAAAATGGCTGTCAGATTGCATTGCATTTACATACAAATCTCACAATAAAGATCTACCCTTTAAAGTTAAGGGTCATTCTATGAGAGCCATAGCAGCCTCATCTGCCTTTCAGACTACAGTACCAATTGACACCATTTGTGCTGCTGCAACATGGGCAAGACCTCATACCTTTAGCGCTCATTATAAAGTGGATTTGGCCTCCAGGAACAAGGCCTGTTTTGGGTCTAGCATATTCTTCTGTGAGCCACCCAAGAGAATCGGTGCTAGGGACGCTGTCCCACCAGTTAAGAATGAAGGCAAGATAGGACAACATCACATAAAGAAGTTATGTATTCACCATAATGTTCCATGTATGTTGTCCATCTCACCTTCTTTCTTACATCCCGCCCTCCTTCCCCCAGCCTTGCTCTCTTGAATGACAGAGCGGTCAACTTTGAAAAGAATATGTTCTCAGACCTTCTTCTCTGCTGTTAAATTTGAATAATGTTTTACTGTTGTATATTGTTTATCAGCAAACAAGGTCTGGGAAGCTTTCCTAGGGCATCATGGGAAACATATACAGCCACAAGCCAGTGAAAGACTTCGAACTTGTAAAAAAAAAAAAAAAAAAACGGCCGAGTTGAAACCGAGGATCAGTTCCGAACCCACCAGTTAAGAATGAAGGCGAGATGGAAAACACACATGGAACTTTGTGGTGAGTACATAACTTCATTATATAGTAAATTCTTACACAACTATACTTTACACTTAACCAGCTCTGTAAAACATTATGTTGACATTATCTGTATCCTGCTCTTATCTTAATTGTGATTTTAATCTTGCTGTTTTGTCTGAATATAATTTAGACTGAATATTCAACTGCACTAATTCAAAAGTGCAGTCTTAAACAAGTGTACATCTGTATAGTTCTACTGCCTAATTGAGATATCTATATTCTTGCCTTTCAGGCCCCAGTTGTGACTGAAAAAAGGTCTTTGACTAGCTCACTCATCAGGTTAACAAGTAAAATAAATGAATACCATGGTTCTTAACCCTAAATTCTGTAATTTTCCTCTCATTTTTCCATACTTTTAAAATTCTTTCATATGTGAAAAGAATGTATGCTGTATTGCTTCCTGTGCATCTTAGCACTGTTTGCAGTCACAACTTTTCCCTTTACCTTGTATGTCATTAAGGGTACGAGTAAAGTTCTCATGTGTGTCAGCCAGCAACAAACTCCCACAAATAACTACATATGTTTTTCTTCATCTTCTTGCAATTGCCTCCTATATCTTTATCTGATACTTTAAGTACCTTATGAAGATATTTCTCTGAAGTTCATCATATCATTTTCTCATATTTTCCATTCTCTTACCATCCATCAGTCCATAACCAAGTTTCTCTCCAGGCTGATGGGCAGGAGGACGGGAGAAGGTGTGGCCACCCCTTGGGCCAGGGGGCATGGCACATGCTCAGGCTGCTTTATATAGCCCATACAGCCTCCACATAGCACAACTCATAGGGAAGGACTTTTAGGGCTAGCAAAAATCACTGACACCCCCCCCCCCCCCAGTATGATGGCTATCTCTTCCAGTTGGTCAATTGTCAGTGATTATGAATATGAGTAAGGTGAGCCCTTGCACCTGGAGAAAAAAATTAGTCAATTGAGTAACACAAGGGTGTAGAAGCTTGATGGTCAAGGAAAACAAGAAAAAAATATTTCCCCTCATGTCTGTATGCCTTCTCAAACATCATAATCCCCCCTCCCCCCCAAAAAATAAAACTTTATTATCAATCTGTTTTAAATAATCCTTGCCAAAGTCTTGTAGTCCCACTGGTCAGGAAAATCATTGACCTTTTTTTTTTCTTTAAAAATTTTATGACACCTTCATATCATTATCTCCTACCTTCTTTCATTCCTGTTACCTGCGTGTTTGAAAGTTTCCATCATTATTTCTATATAACACCAGTTTGGTAGTTGCTCCTTCAGAATCCCACATGCAGGTTAGAGAGGCAATTTTCCTCCTGCCCTAATCCCTGTCTCCTGGTGATGATGTAGGCACTGCATCCATCCATCCATCCATCCATCTCCTCTTTTCCCATTTTTGCACATGGGGCCACCACAGAAAATCCAACATTCTTCTTCTGTCTTGTGCAGTCTTCTGTGTGTGTGTGTGTGTGTGTGTGTGTGTGTGTGTGTGTCTATACATATATATATATATATATATATATATATATATATATATATATACATATACATATATATATATATATATATATATATATATATATAGACACACACACACACACACACATATATATATATATATATATATATATATATATATATAGATTTATATACGTATACACACACACATTTATATACACTTACATACATGCACACACACACACACACACACACACACACACACACACACACACACACACACACACACTCTTAGAGCTACTGTCACCAGCATGGGATTCCAAGCCTTTGTACCCCAATCTTCATCTTTCTTGCAAGTATCTACTTGTACTGGAGTACTGCCAGACTGTGAACTGCCTCTCCCCCTGAAATGGGAGAAGCCAGCCTGTCTCATTGTTTCAGTGCCTGCTCAACCATTAGTGGAACTTTGGTTGTCTGGGTCACAGTCAGGGCTTTCAGCCCCTATGCCATGGTGCCAGGCTTTTATTCCATGACATTGTCATTATCATTTTTAACTTTTTATTGGACGTATCATTCACTGATGTTATTTGCCCTCAGTCTGTTTTTATTCTGTTATTAAAAAAGAATAATATTGCTCAAAATCTATCCACTAATAGTTATTTTGTTGTTCACATTCTAGTGCCATGTGGATTTTTGTAGCAACTCCGATACTACCTCTTCTTTCTTTCTTCAGTTTTGCTTCTCTGTTTCTTCCTGAATTTCCTTTGCAATATATTGGTACTTCTCATTTAATTTCCTTTTAAAAGTTATCCACTAATTCATCATTCTGTCATAAAATTTGATTAGTCCCACATCGTCACTTCATAATATAAAGTGTACCCGAGCTTTGTTTAAGTATACTTAACCATCACTTTAGTATCTATTTTAAGAAGTCATTTATCAGTCTTCTCTTTTCACACACTCCTGCCTATCCAGATATTGCCAATGATCTGAGAGACCTGTCTGAACTCTTTGTACATTTTCAAACCGTATGCTCTTGCTTCGTATTATATATGTATCGCAGTTACTAACCTTCTGTAATACATTTTATTTGGAATAACTTTTGTATGCCAGTCTCTTGGCATGCATTAATTCCACCATTTTAATCAGATCTTTCTTTTTGCTGTTCTGCGTACTGCTACAGCTAAAATCCCCCATGTTTCTCACTTGCTTACTTTAATTTCATGCTTGTGCAACTTCTCCAACTGTATTACATGAGTTACGTCTACAAGTGCATACAGTAAAATTTTAATTTGTTTCCTTTTTTTTTCACCTACTACATACATAAGTTGTCTACAACTTTAACCCTCATGTCAGTGATCTCTTTTACTCAACACAGAACACCTGACCTTTCCTCTTTCCCCAAAAAAGTAATCTGTTTTCTTCACTGCATTCTCATTTTTTTCTTTTTTCCCTTCCAACACATAAAAATTAATATTTTGAAGGTACATTTTCTCCGCATCATGTTATTCAAACCATCTTAAAGATCATGTGCAATTTTTTTCCCCGTTTTTTCTATACTTATGGCTTTTCATGTAATGTGAACGTTCTGTTTCTAAAATATGTAATTTTACTTTAGTTACTTATAGGTTCATAGGTTCATAGATTAGTACTAGGCTAACTGCTGTTGCGAGCTATTTTAAGCCTAGCCAATTATCCCTTGTGAGACTCAAACCCTGCACCTTGTGTTTGTAAGGCAAACATTTTAACCATTAGGCCACCCTCCTCAGTGGAGATTTAGGGATTATTTGTAGTAAATATTTTCGTATTTACTGTATGCTGAGCACCTGTCAGGTGGTTTCCTGGTTTCATGTTCTCTGACTCTGCTGATGATGATGAAGTTTTGGGGAGAAATAGTTTGTAGTGGGTAGGCATGTATTCTGTAGTCTACAGCGAATTTTGGCACATAACATGACTCAGAATGCTGCACAGTCTGGCAGTGATCAGACAATAAATCAATAAGTAATTTAAATGCAATTATAGTCAAGTAAAAGGTAAAAACAGCAAAATTTTACAGGGTAAGATTCCTAGTAAAGTATACAGCACTTGATATATAGTCTAGTAATACAGATATAACATTCTAAGAAATCTTGTCTACCATGGGATGATTACTTTTAGAAAGAAAACAAGGGGAATGTGAATTATCTCAGTGATAGCCCTACATTAAAATGTGTTTGTGTTATACATGGAATGGGTCAGTGCTGGAATGAAAACATTTGGAATAATTTGTGCCCCTGTGAAACTGAAGATATGATGAAGAGGATGATGATGAAAATGCGATGGTGGTGATGGTGAAGATGAGGGCATATGAGGATGATGAAGATGTTGATGTGAGGAAGGTTCCGATGGTATTCAAAATGCAGTGATGATGAAAGCAATGATGGAGGATGCAGTGAAGATTTGTATGTCTTCTGCTTTAAAAGGTTTGTTTGACCTTTAACTCATGGTTAACAGTATGATGTGAAAGTTGTTGTATGCCAAGATTGAAGACAGTGCCGCAGAGATCATAGCAAAAACACGAGACGTTTTATATGTCCAGTGTTACAAGTATGTTACTCAATAGACATAACTGCTGAAAACACCTTTTTAGCGCTCTGCTCTCAAGTGAGGGTCCCACGCAGTTTTACCAGCCTAGTTTTAGGCCTTGCCTATTTTAAATATAATGCATCAGAACATGTGAATAAAGAGGATTTAGACTTAAATAACACTTGTTATAGCTCTTTCTTTCAGATTCCTTTATTCCCATAGTAGCTGCCTGTCTGTTGAGGCTTAATATGAAGGATAAAAGAAACATTTGGGTTCCAAGGAAATAGCCAAGACAGATTACTCCCAGAACTAAACTTTTATCATATCAAACCACCAAGTCTGTCCATTCACATTATTATACTTCATTTTGTAGTATTTTTAGTGCTTTAACACAACTACTTCATTAAATCTTACAAAAAGAAGATATTTGATTTCTACCTTAAAGTAAATAGCTGAGCACAGTCTGTAGTATTATGCATTCAAAGCCTTTTTTCAGTTTTTTTCTGCTAAAATCAGAGTGCATTTTATACTTGAAAACAAAGGTAATGTCATTGTAGTGCTTCTTTATACATTTGTTCCTCCCCATCAGTTTTGAGCACAACTGGTGAAGCAAAAGGCATCACTGTATTCCAGTGCCTCTGAATCTTTGTATAGGTTTCCTGATTTTGACTCAAGAACCTCTTGCAAAACTTGTTCTGAGATCCTAAATCGTCATGCATGTTTATTGACAACTTGAGGCTGAAAAGATCTAGGAACCAGACAGGCACAGACATCTGCTTGTATATCATCTGTTGCATTGGTGGTGGTTCACACTTATTACAGGTGTAAAACACAAATGTGTATTCTTACACTGGTTCATGAATCCTTAATTGCTTATACTCACTTTTATTTGTAAGCATTCCAAAACTTGTGTGAATAAACAATTTAGTACAGTAGCTGCTTTTCTTGCAACTGCAAAGCTAATGTTATTTTTCACTTGGAAGTTCTGAAAAATATGTGAGGTGCATACTTTATTGAAAACATCAATACTTCTGTCATCTCTAGAATGTGTGAATTTTTCTTAGGAAACAATGCCATATTCAAACCTGGGATACCTATCAATAATTGAACAAACAAATTGTCGAACATCATAGGTCGAAATCATATCATCGACAATTCAGTCTATCAAAACAGACTCAAAATAAGGACAACACCCGCATACACCACAAAAAAATGCTTTTGCAGGGGGGGGGCAATACCCCCTGCAACCCCCATACCCCCTGCTAATTATATATACCAACTCCGAGATCACACTACAGTGGGTTAAAGGGCAAATTTCCTCATCGCTACTGTAAAGTGATCTCAGTTGGAACGGTTTGACAGACCAAATTGTTGATGACATGTGTTTGACCAAATGACGTTCCACAGTTTGTTTATTTGATTATTTGATAGGTATCTGAAACCTGCTACTCTGAGGACTAAAATATCAAAATTATTGTGGAAAACATTTTCTTTGTAGTAAACAAATTGTCAGTATTATTCACAATATGTAAGTGTAAAATGTAACCGTGATTTAGACTCAGTAACCACTAAAAGTAGTCTCAGAATTTATTCTAAATCAAACTGTTAACTTATCTGCATGTTATTTAGTATGTTATGGCAAAACTGACCATTTATTCATTGTTTTACGGATGGAGAACACAGTTGTTATTTATCATTTACAGAACCTTCAGGAGATGTTTGCAAACTTTTTGTATCCTTCCCTCAATGGCCCACTCAATCCATGGTCATTTGACTGGAAAGATATTTTCTTATAAAATATAGTAGTATATCAGCTCTTTCTCCTCCCCCAACCCTTTATAAAAAGCACGTTTACCTTTTTACTGTGCAATAAAATGTCTCTTTACTGAAGGAAACATATATACATCTTTCTGTGTATTTGAACACTGTCTTACATGTGCACATTTATTTTCTGATACACTATATATATGTGTGTGTGTTTGCATGTACACACACACACACACTTGTTTGTATATATCCAGAGATTGAGAAGAAGAGATGAAACATTCAGCAACTTGTTAACGCAGGAAACTGTAGCTATTTGTTCTTTTCTACTGTAGTTGTACTTTTCTTGCTATCCAGGTGCTAGCAGAAAAAAAATCAACAGTGATTACCCAATATAACAGGCCACCAAATAAATAAGTAGCTCTGTGACTAGATTAACTGGTAATGCATCATTATAATCTTGTAATACAGCCACATTGTCTCTGTTAAACACACAGTGACCAAATATAATCCCTTTGGAACAGCTTCTAAAATAGCTATTAGTAAATGAATCTGTGTGAGTCTGCACTACAGGTTGCAATGTCAAATGTGGCTTTCCCTCCACTGAAGAAAAGACTCAAATTTTTGTACATATTAGAGCTGTTAAAGCTGGAACAGTTGCATACCAGGTTAACACTGATTGTAGGTCATTAGATTACTTGTTGCACCACATTTCTGGATGTTCTTCATCTCACATTGCTGCAGTCCGTACACTTGGGTAGTCCGCTGTCCTCGATCGGCCCGAATATCAAAGTATTAGGCTGACGTCGGTCAAGGCGCTTAAGACTGACATCAGGACGTCAGGGTACAAATGCGCATGACCGACGTCATATCCTCAGTCTTTTTTGCCGCATGGTCCGATGCAGAAGCAGCGTTGCAAGTGCCGTTCGGCGTTCTGAAATTTTTCGAATTCGGAGTTTCAGACCGAGTCAAAGTTGGCTAAGTACCCCGTTGGGGAATATTTTAGTTTTTTCTTGCCTCAGTGATACCGCATAGAGATTATCATACTTTGTGTATTCCTTGTTTGGGGCCTGAGCACGACATTGTTGGGTGTCGCTTTTGTGCTAGGTTTAATAAGCGCACTATTAAGCGAAGGTTAGATTGTGCCAGGTTGGTCTTCGGGAAGCGGTGCAATTACAATATGCCGTCGGATGCTCCGGCCGCTTCTTCGAAGCGCAAAGACAAAGCAGCTAAACCCGGCAAGAAGAGTCGTCCGTGCGGACGCCGGTTCTTTGGGCGTCAGTGGAACCGGTGGTTCCACCGAGGCTCTCTGGAGTCCCAGGGGAGACGTTGATATTGCAGGATGTGGCCTCTCAGGAGGCAGGTCAGGCTGAAGGGGCTTCTCAGGTTACTGTACTCCCTCCCTTCCTAAGGTGGTTAGGCCCTCTCCTTCTGTTTCCAAGGCTTCTCCCAGAGGCAGGCCAGGTTTAGCTTCTGTTGGTGTCACTCCTAGTTCTTCAGGATCTGTGCCCAAGAAGCACATGCTCAAAATGGCAGAAGACTTAATTACTTTGATTAGAGGTTCTTTGCCCCCTCCTGATAAGAGGCCTAGGGTGGAACCAGAGTTGGGGAGTTTTGAGCAGGTTTCGGATGTTTCAGAGTCTTCGGCTGAAGACTTGCAGGAGTATTCTCCTTATTCTGATTCTGATGTGGATGATTCTACTCCTTCTGCTTCTCCTCCAGAGGATTTTTCTTTTTCAGAGACTCTTCATTCTATGAGGGAACATTTTAAGTGTGAAGGTCAGGACTTCTCTGATTCCAGGAAAAGGCTTAGGGAATTTTTGCTTTTACCCCAGCATAGGCCTTTGGCTATTCCTCCTGTTCTGGATGTTGTGGAAGATGTGTTTACAGAGGCTTCATTTAATCCTGATTCTTTGCCTCCTGCTCCTGTTAAACCGGACAGGTATTACAGGGTGCCTGAAGCTCATAAATATCTGTATAAGAGTCCTAGGGCGGACCCAGAAACAGTTAGTCAGGGACCTAAGGGTGTCAAGGCCTCTGTGGTAAAAAATCCGGTTCCTCCAGATAAAGAGGCCAGAGCTTTGGATAGATGGGGAAAGAAAGTCTATACTTCTTCCACCTTAGCTATGAGGGCTTTGAATTGCCAGTTTCACATGTTGAAATATCAAAACTTTCTTCTTTCTCAATTGAAGTCTAAGGTAGATGCTCTGGCGGAAGGCATTGAGTGTAAAGAATTACAAGATTTGGTACATGTTTCTGAACAGGTGGGTAAGCATTCTTTACAATGTGGATTTGATGCTGTACAGGCCTCGTCTAGGGTGGCTGCCACTGGGTCAGTTCTTCGCAGGCACGCCTGGCTGAGGGATCAGAACTTATCTGACCATGTTAAAACAAGGATTTTAGATGCTCCTTTACAGTCGGATGTATTGTTTGGTTCACCTGTGATGGCAGTTTTAAAGAAAATGGAAGACAAGGCTAAGTCTATGCAGACTGTTAAAGATTTTTTGCAAGTTCAGCCTCCGAAGTTTAGTAGGAATTGGCCTGCTAAAGGGTGGACGTACCCTTCTTATGATTCACAGTCTAGGGGAAGATCTAGACGTGGTAGGAGTAGAGCTCAGGGCTCTTTCAGACCTAGAACAGGGAGTTCACCTGCACAGTCTTCGGGTGAGGGCAGGGGCCAGTCCTTTCGTAAACAGGCCCAATGACCTACCTTTTCAGCTGCCAGAGCCTTCTTGTCTGGCAGCACCTTTGGGAGGAAGGTTGGCACTCTTCAAAGAAAATTGGAGTTTAATTACCCAGGACAGATGGGTATTGGATATTATACACCAAGGTTACAGGTTTTATTTCCATACATTGCCTCCTTTCAAAGGCATGCCAGACGTTCCTCCTCAGCAAAGAATAGAGGCTCACAAACAAATTTCTCTGCTGCTGCAAATAGGGGCCATACAGCCGGTCCCTCTGCCAGAAGTAGGCCTAGGATTTTATTCTCGCCTGTTCCTAGTACCAAAGAAGGGGAACACGTGGAGACCAATTTTGGATTTGTCTATCCTCAACACTTATCTGGACATTCCCAAGTTCAAAATGTTGGCGTTACAACAGCTTTTACCTCTGCTGGGCAAAGATCACTGGATGGTGACTCTGGATCTCAAGGAAGCTTACCTTCATGTTCCTATCAGGCTAAGTTGCAGGAAGTATCTGCGTTTTCGAGCTGGGACTTCTCATTATCAGTTCTCTGCATTGCCCTTTGGCTTATCTACTGCCCAGAGTGTTCACAAAGGTTCTGGCTCCAGTGATAGCTTTCTTCAGGCTAAAAGGAATACAGATCTATCCTTATTTGGACGATTGCCTGATTCTGGCCAAAGGAAGGGACGAGCTTCTTCATCATTTGCAATATGTGATAGCAGTGCTAAGATGCCTGGGGTATTCTGTGAACGAAATAAAGTCCAGTCTAGTACCCTCTCAAGACATGTACTTTCTGGGTGTGAGACTGAATACAGCATCCCAGATGGCCTTTTTGACCCCGGACAAACAAAAGAATCTTTCCCTTTACTTCCATCAATTGTCTCATCTGTCCAGGCTGACTGCAAGGACAGTCCTTCAAGCCTTGGGGTTCATGGCATCTTGTATTCTGGTGCTTCCCAATGCCAAACTGCATATGAGGAAGCTACAATGGTATCTCAAAAATGTATGGACTCAGCACTGCCAAGATATGGACACTGTCATTCAGATAATACCTTGCATTCAAAAGGAATTTTTGTGGTGGGCTCAGGAATGTCACCTAAACAAGGGACTCTCTGTGACCCGGCCAGAGGCGAGTCAGATTCTAACGACAGATGCCTCAGACAAAGCTTGGGGAGCTCATCTAAATGGAAAGTGGATACAAGACACGTGGCCTGCCAGACTACAACATCTACATATCAACTTGAAGGAGATGTTAGCAGTTCAATTTGCATTAATAGCTTTCAAGGATTTACTTCTTCCAGGGCAGGTGTTGGTTCTAACAGACAACACAACTGTCATGTGGTACATCAACAAGCAAGGGGAACACATTCTTATCCTCTATGCAGGCAAGCAATGATTTTGTGGGAGACTGCTCTCAGTTTACAGCTCAATCTTCAGGCAAGGTTTCTGCCAGGAGCACAGAACTCCTTAGCAGATGTGTTGAGCAGACAATTATGGATCCCCACGAGTGGAAATTGGATCCTCATGTATTTCAGAAATTGACAGTGTCATGGGGAACTCCAGACATAGATCTGTTCGCTTCTCCACTAAACTACCAGCTGCCAAAGTTTTGCACAAAAGGTTTCATCCCACAGCTTGGAAAGTGGATGCTCTTTCTTTCAATTGGAGCAATCTTCATGTGTATGCCTTTCCACCTCTGCCTCTCCTCCCAAAGGTACTCCTAAAGGTCAGACAGGACAAGCCGAAGATGATTCTAATAGCTCCAGATTGGCCTCGACAGCACTGGTACCCATTACTGAGAAGTCTGGTTCGGGAGCCTCCATGGCCTTTGCCTTCGATTCCACACCTGCTGTCTCAAGAGAACAGTCATTTACTCAATGTCAAACTTCACTCTCTTCACCTAACAGCCTGGCATATTCTGTTTTAAACCCTGGAGGGTCTCAGCTTCCGCAGCAAGTTTTGAATGTTATTTTGGAGGCCAGAAGGCCTAGTACAAGGAAAGTATACGCAGATAAATGGAAGAGATTTTTATTTTGGAGTGCAGCAAAGGAATTTGATGTTGCTAAGCCTAATTTAAGTGTGGCTCTTCAATATCTTGCTGAGTTACTGGACAAAGGTTTGTCCTTCTCTTCTATTAAGATTCATGCTGCAGCAATTTCTGCTCACTATGACTGTGATCCACCATTGTTTTCTCATCCTTTGTTTAAGCAATTCCTTAGAGGGCAAAGAATATAAGACCCCACGTAGAGCTCCTACTCCTGCTTGGGATCTCAATTTTGTGTTGGAGAAACTCACTCTACAACCTTTTGAGCCTGCAGCTACTGCCGAGTTGAAATATTTATCATGGAAGACTGCTTTTTGTTGGCCATTACCTCTGCAGAAGGGTTTCTGAATTACAGGCCCTTATGGCAGTTGAGCCTTTCTTAATTTTCCATAAGGATAGGGTATCTTTACGTACTAATCCTTCCTTTATGCCTAAGGTGGTTTCTAGTGTGGCTTTAAACCAAGCTATTCATTTGCCTACTTTTATGCAAACCCCAAAAATAAAGGGGAAAAGATTTTGCACACCTTGGATATACACAGGCAGTTGCGATATTATTTGAGCAGAACTAAAGGGTTCAGGCAGTCTCAGCAGTTGTTTGTTTCTTTTGCTTTGGGTTCTCAGGGCAAGCCTGTGTCAAAACAAACTATTTCTAAGTGGATTGGGTTTTGTATTGCTTTCTGTTATTCCCATCATGGTAAGGAGGTTCCAGCTGGGATTAGGCCTCATTCCACTAGAGCTACTGCCACTTCTACAGCTTTTTTAAGGGGGGTGGCAACTAAAGATATTTTGGAGGCAGCTACTTGGAGTTCAGTGCATACCTTCTCTAAGCATTACCATCTTCCACTTTACTCTAAATCTAGAGCTGGGTTTGCCACTGCTATTTTACAGGGCATTTTGGCAGCTCCTACTACTTTATAGTTTTACCATCCTCCCTTACCTCTGCTTTGGGATTCTACCCAAGTGTAAGGACTGCAGCAATGTGAGATGAAGAACATAGTACAGTTTTGTACCTACCATAAATGTAGATGTTCGAAGATCCACATTGCTGCAGTCCAATTTACCCTCCCTCCTTCCCTGTGTTGTTAGAGGCGGTTGTGTGGTTTGGGTTGTAAATATTGTGCATATTGTATATATTGTTCATATGATTAGTGCAAGGGTGGTTGGTTGTTTTTTACTGTCTTTTGGTTTTGACCTTTCTGTTTAGGGTCTTCTGACATCTGGGGCAAGAAAAGACTGAGGATATGACGTCGGTCATGCGCATTTGTACCCTGACGTCCTGATGTCAGTCTTAAGCGCCTTGACCGACGTCAGCCTAATACTTTGATATTCGGGCCGATCGAGGACAGCGGACTACCCAAGTGTAAGGACTGCAGCAATGTGGATCTTCGAACATCTACATTTATGGTAGGTACAAAACTGTACTTTTCTCTCTATTTTTCTCATTCTTTTGCAGAAAGTAGAATGTACTCCTTTTTCCAGAGGTTTTGATGTGTCATGTCAACATGGTTCATGCTGTTTGCTAAAAAATTGCCAAACAAAAATGTGTTACTATAAGTCAAAAAGAAAAAATTAAGGAGACACTGAAACTTCATACATTATGTTAAGTTGTCAATCTCGCCTTCATTCTTGCTGGATGGGTTCGGAGCCGATCCTCGGCTCAGACTCGGCCACTTACTAAAGCTCGAGAGCTAATTTTACCGGCTCGAGGCAACCCTATATCCCATGATGCAATGCGATAACTACCCAGATCTCGTTTGCCACTTTCGCTTGCGAGGTGCATTTTTACCGGCTCCTGGTAAGTTTTCAAATTTTCAGACTTTTAGTCACTCCCTTTTCTTTAGTCCACTACTGTTATTGTTGTAACTCTTAACGGTTAGATTTTAAATCCTATCTCCCGTTATTGCTTCCCTTTTTCCAGTTATTTATCCCTTCCCCTAAGTTGGGCCTTAAGCCCCCCCCTTTCCTAATTTTTTGTCAGGGATTCTGTGTGGTGTTTGAGTGTGTTTGTATCCCTGTTTTATTTTTATTTGGATTGGGTGTTTATTGTGTGTGTGCGTGTTTTTGATACTTAGTGTTCCCTCGACACAGTTATGTCGAAGGTCACAAAGGTCTCAGGCTTCAAGAAGTGTGACTCGTGCTGTCAGAAAATGTCTCTGACAGATGGTCACACTTCTTGTGTTTACTGCCTGGGACCTCTGCACCTGCCAGACTCTTGTTCTGTCTGCCACGCCTTCAGCCCAAGAGTCCTGCAAGAGCACAGAAATAAACTAATACTGAGGGGCTTATTAAAGCCTGAGAGCTCCCCTACTAAGTCTGCTCCTGGGAAGCCCTCGAAACCAGTAAAGCCTTCGGCTCCAAGCCCTAAGCCATTGGCTACTGGTTCGCCTTCTGTGACGAGATCGGCTCCGGCCGGAGCCGATCCTTCTGTGTCACAGCTTACAGTATCGGCTCCACCTGGCGCCGATACCGCTAAATCTAGGCACTCACTGTCGGCTTCGGCTGGAGCTGACGTATCCTCGGCTCCTTCGGCTCCACCCATCTCCAGAAAGAGATCAAGATCCCCTTCGTTGGAGTCTATACATTCGGCTCCGAGATCACCCCTGCTCTCGGAGCGGAGCCATCGGAGCCAGTCTTTTTGGTCGTCCAGGCTGTCCGGCCACGACCTCGAGAGAGTGGTGAGTAGACTATTAAAGTCTCAGGCATTGGCCCAAATGCTCCATAGCCCGTCTCATCAGACGGTAGCTATTACACATCCACCTAACATTCCTCCTTTGAGTCTCCTACAGAGCTCTGAGCCGGAGCTCCTCGGAGCCGTGACTGTTGTGGCTTCGGAGCCGATACCTCCCCCTTCGGCTCCATTGTCCTCTGCTCCGATCTCCTCCTTGATGTCTTCATTGGAGGGATCCGGGCATCTGGTCTCTCTCGTCTGCTCCGAGGGGGCGAGTGGCATCGGACCCTTGTCCAACCCCGTTCTCCCTCTCGGAGCTTCGGCGCTGGTGAGCTCAGCCCTGACATCAGCCGCGGAGCCGTCCCTGTCTGTGCGGCCTGGGGTTCCTATCTCTTCGGAGCGGGAGCCTTCTGGCCTCTCTGATGGGGGAGCCTTTGAGGTGATGAGGAGTGTACTAGCCCCAGGGCATAGTCAACGGTCAGTTCCATCAGCTCCTCCCACTACAGTGCCTGCTGACGTCTATTCCCACTCTCTTGCTCCCAGACCCAGAGATCCAACGCCTCAGGTTTCCCCACTGGGAATATCTTCCTCTTCTGAGGCTTCTCCTGACCCGTCAGGTGAGCCTCCGTGTAAGAGGACATGTAAGAGGAAACATCTAGACTCCCCCGAGTCTATTACATCCGATACTGACTTGGATGAGTAGGAGGGATCCCCACGGTCCCCCTCTGAGGATGTCTCTTTCTCATCTCAGACATCCTTGATCTCCTTAAGCAGAGGGGGAACTGGCCTTCCCTTAATCCTTCCGAGGAAGAGTCGGTATACCTGGAGTCATTCGGGTCTCGACCCTCCATCTCCTGGGTGTCTCCGCCTTTCGACCCTCTTATGGACGTGGTGGCTCGGAAGGTGTGGATGGCCCCGGATTCGGTGGAACCCATTCCTCTGAGGCCTTCTAAATTCATCACGGCCTTACCTGATAGGCAATTTTTGACAAAAGGTGTCCCGGTTGATGCCATGGTGGTGGCTGCAGCCACCAAGAAGGATCTAGCTGATCCTTCAGTACCTGTCCATCCTCCTAACAAGGATTCCAGGACTATGGATAGGTACGGCAAGCGGATATTTTCTTCAGCGACCTTTGCCATGCGGTCGCTGAACTACTTGTGTCACTTCACCCGCCTTCAAAGAGATGTTCTTAAAGAGTTGGGAGAAGTTTTACAGGATCCGTCAGCTGCTGGGTCCCAGGATAAAATTAACTCACAGCTAGGAATCCTAAACTCCATTGTTAACTCCTCCATGCGGCTCACTTCATATGCAGCCGATGGAGCGAGTAGGGCCGCAGGCACAGGAGTGGCTTTAAGGCGTCAATCCTGGATGCGGCTTTGTAATTTTGCAGACCCCTTCAAGGCGTCCTTCACAAACTCTCCTTTTGATGGTTCGACCTTGTTCGGACCTCAAGTGAAAGACACCTTGACTAGATGCGAACAAGATGGCAAGACTCTTTCTGCCGTAGGAGTCCATTTCTCCACCCCTTCAAGACCTTACCCAAAAGGTCAGAAGGGAGGGAAAATGTGGTTCCACAAATCTCAAGGACTCACGCCTGACGCACGAGGTCAGTTTACCCCCAGAGGCAGAGGGGGGTAACAACAACAGATGTCGCCCTAGGGACAGAGGGGGGCTGCAGAATCAGGGTAGCAGGGAGCCTCTCTCTGACAAAACCCTTCCAGCATCCCTGAGATGTTGCCCGATTGTCCACCTTCGGAGGCAGTCGGGGGAAGATTATCACTGTACTCAAAAGCCTGGCTTTCCCTTTCTCAAGACAAATGGGTACAGTCGATCATATCCGAGGGTTACAAAATTCCCTTTATTCAAACCCCAATTCAGCAAAAGGGAACCCTTCCAGACATTCCACCCGGTCTAAGGGAACTAGCAGTACCATAGATATCAAAACTGCTAGCAAAAAGAGCCATCCAGCCAGTCCCAGCAGACCAAATAGGATCCGGAATCTTCTCAAGGTTCTTTTTAGTACCAAAAAAGACAGGGGACTGGAGACCAATATTAGATCTCAACAAATTAAACAAGTTTGTAAAGAAAACAAGATTCCGGATGGTCACGCTTCAGTCCATTCTACCCTTTCTGGGCAAGGACAATTGGATGTGCTCAGTGGACCTTCAGGATGCGTACTATCATGTAAAAATTCACAGGCGCTCCAGAAGGTTTCTCCGCTTTCGGTTGGGGGCCAGTCACTTCCAATTCAGAGCCCTGCCGTTTGGACTCACTACAGCCCCCAGAGTGTTCACCAAATGTATGGCAGCGGTTACGGCTCACCTGAGATGTCAAGGATTCCAGGTGTTTCCATATCTAGATGACTGGCTCCTCACTGCCACCACCAGGCATCAACTTCTCCAAGCCAGAGATTATACCATTCACATTTGCGGAGGGCTAGGGATCTCTATAAATTTAGAAAAATCTGCCTTGTCGCCTTGTCAATCTATTACCTTTATAGGCGCCAAATTGGACACCGTACAACTTTCAGCAAAGTTAACAGATAAAGGATCTTGGATATTCAAAACCACATCCATGTGCTTCTCCAGAGCGACAAAATTCAGGCCAGATTTGCCCTGAAAGTATTGGGTCTTATGGCGGCCGCCATAACACTTCTTCCCCTTGCCCGCTTTTACATGCGTCTCCTACAGTGGATGCTGTTCGCCCAATGGTCTTTTCAATGACTTCCCATGCGTCACAGGATCATGATAACTCCAGTTTGCAAAAGGCATCTGACCTGGTGGATATTGTCCCCTCAAGTCCATCAGGGCAGACCCTTTGTTCCTCCCACCCCAGTCGCCACGGTTACATCGGACGCCTCCCTGATCGGGTGGTTGGAGCATTATCAGGGCAGGATGGTCCATGGCACTTGGCAACCTTTCGAATGCCACCTGCACATAAATGTCCTGGAGATGAGAGCAGTGCTTTTAACGTTGCAAGCCCTCCACGACTCTCTTCCCCTGGGGACTATTGCAGTCCAAACGGACAATATGTCCTTAGTATGGTATATCAACAAGCAGGGCGGAACCAAGTCCTATCCACTGTGTTGAGAGGCACTCAGACTTTGGCAGTGGGCAATCTCTTCTCAGCGGTTTCTGATAGCAACGCATATCCCCGGGAAATCCAACATCATAGCGGACAGGTTGAGCAGAGCTATTCTCATGCCTCACGAGTGGTCTCTCAAACAATCTGTGATGGAAGAGATTTTTCAGAAATGGGGTCTTCCTTGCTGCGATCTTTTTGCTATGCCTCAAAACAGCAAATGCCCCGACTTCTTCTCCCTCTTTCCCCTTCCAGGCCATCCCCCCAGAGACGCTCTAATCCAAGATTGGCCCAGGGGACTTCTCTTTGCTTTTCCTCCCTTTCCTCTAATACCACAAGTAATTCAGAAAGCAACCACCTTGAGAGCCAAGATGATTCTCATTGCCCCTTATTGGCCTCGACAGATATGGTTTCCGTTCCTGCATCATTATCTTTTGGTACAGCCATGGCATCTGGACCTGGTTCCAGATCTTCTGACCCACCAGTCGGGGCAGCTGCACCAATCCATACCTTCTCTCAACCTCACTGCTTGGTTGCTCCACTTCCATCCCTAGCCAGGCTTCCTATGATTTCTAATCCCGTCCGGGATATCATAGTAGCTTCCCTTAAATCTTCCACCAGAAGGATTTACAGTAGTAAATGGCAACATTTCTCCTTCTGGGCAAAAGCTAGGAACATAGATCCCTTTACTGCTCCGATTCATTCGGTCTTGGAATTCCTAGCAGAAATATTTCACTCAGGATCTTCTTCCTCCACAGTAAAAGTTCAGTTGGCAGCCATTTCAAATTTTCATATTGGCTTGTTGGACCACAACATCACGTCCCATAAACTTTGCAAGGCATTCCTTAGAGGTGTATTTTTACTTAAGCCTCCGATTAGAGACCCCCCACCACAGTGGGATCTAAATTTAATCTTAACATCCTTGATTCTTCCCCCCTTTGAACGTGCGGCTACCTGTTCATTGAAATTTCTTTCTTGGAAGACACTCTTCCTGGTCGCCATTACTTCTGCCAGGAGAGTATCTGAGCTTCATGCCCTCTGCATTCATCCTCCCTACTTAATCTTCCACAAAGACAGAGTTTCTCTAAGGACTAATCCGTCTTTTTACCCAAAGTGGCATCGCAGACAAACTTAAATCAATCTATTGATCTTTCCGTTTTTTTCCCCAAATTATTCTAATAGAGCGGAGCAAAAGCTACATTATCTCGATGTTCACCGCCAACTCAGATATTATTTGGACAGAACCAAACAATTTAGGAAATCTGATCAACTGTTTTTATCCTATGCAGAGAACAGGAAAGGCCTTCCGGTATCCAAGGTAACCCTATCTAGGTGGCTGTATTCTGTGATTACATGCATTTATCAACTCAGAGGTAAAGAGTTGACTTCTAGGCCAAAAGCCCATTCAACTTGAGCACTAGCTACATCTACAGCTTTTCAGGCTAGACTTCCAATAGACACTATTTGTGCAGCAGCCACATGGGCCTCTCCTCATACCTTTGTTTCACATTACAGATTGGACTTGGTCTCCAGAAACAGAGCAAATTTTGGTTCCACCATTCTGAAGAGTCTGTTCCATTGAGCCACCCAGGATAAAGGTGCTAGGGACGCGGTCCCATCCAGCAAGAATGAAGGCGAGATTGACAACTTAACATTGAGAAGTTATGTACCTACCATAACGTTCCATGTTAGTTGTCTTCTCTCGCCTTCTTTCTTGCGTCCCTCCCACCATCCCCCTAGCCTGGTCAGACCGAGAAGTTTATTCCTCTTCCTTGAAGAGTCCTGATCCAATTTTTCCAAGCTAATTAGCTTCCTAGTGTCACTAGATCAGATTGGTCTTTTTCGAGGGATTATTTCCCCTTCCTCCTCCTCTCCAGTTGGAGGAATATATTGCATAATTTTTCCTTAGCTACCAAACGAGATCTGGGTAGTTATCGCCTTGCATCATGGGATATAGGGTTGCCTCGAGCCGGTAAAATTAGCTCTCGAGCTTTAGTAAGTGGCCGAGTCGGAGCTGAGGATCGGCTCCGAACCCATCCAGCAAGAAAGAAGGCGAGAGAAGGCAACTAACATGGAACATTATGGTAGGTACATAACTTCTCATTAATGTCATTATGATAGAAATGACTGTCACTTCCTTCCTTTCTGCTGTTGAAGATTTCTAGTCCAGTGGAACCAACCTTGTACTTAAAGATGCACAGTAGTCTACTGCAACATCTCCTAGTGTGCTTATCTTCTTATGAAAGTTGTTTTCATTGTGCGTGTGTGTGTTTGTGTGTGTGCGTGTGCGTGCACTGTGTGTGGCTAATCTTGTAATGGTGCCTCTGCCACATTTGCTCTGCTTTTTGCTCTTTGGTTCTCAGTGGCATTTTTTGTGATTTTACTTTTTACACTTTTTAATTGCATTCATGTTAGTTCAAATATAACTTGATGGCAACTGATTAACTTGTGTTTAATTCTATTATTAGATTGATCTTATACTTTTGCATTGTATACTTAATGCCTCTTCTTTTCTATCAGTATGTACATTAATGTTTTATCAATTAGTATATAAGCTTGAGTTTATCTACCTTGGTGTAAAAATCTCTGCATATTTGTGGACTGAAAACACCTGTATGAATCCATATGTAGCTTAGCTGATAAGTCATGTTTTCGTACGTGTGACACTGACTGGAATAAATTCAAAGGACTCTTCATTTATCTTTTAAGCACTGGGAAGTGTCTTGTCGAAACAGTTGATCTGATGTTGTCAGTCTTCACATAATCCTTGACTGTGGGCTCTGTTCCGAGCCTCAGAACAATCTCTGTCATTATTCCAACTCGTGCCTTCCAAAAACTCTCGAGCTAAGCTCTAACCACAGTGCTCTGTACCAAATTACCTCAGATCTCATTTGCCACTTCATAGTGTCAGGCCCGTTCTGTCCAATTTCTCGAGCATTAGCATTTTCTTCAAACTGTAAGTCATTTTTTTCCTTATCCTATCTCTAAAGTTTATCTTTTGTTTCTATCCATATTACCCTGCTCCTCTAGATACCTTTTAGCATGTGATGAGTGTGTTTTTCTCTCTCCGTTACCGTTAGGTAATCTTAAGTACCATTGTTTGTACTTTCTCCCCTTTTACCTTTGGGTAACGTTTCATACCATTGTTGGGAGTTCCCTTCTCTTTTTCCTTTCTTTAATACACTTAAAAAAATCTTTCCACTTTCCATATATATTTTTGTAAAACTAAACTTATCTTCCACTCCACTAAATTCAAAACCCAATCCACTTACTTCAACATAACATCCAGTAATAAGACTTTGATCGAACCAGTACCATCCACCCAACTTTTCGGTGGTGTTATTGATCGACTTACACATTGGCAAGACTGTAAAAAAAGTACACAACAAAATAGGTACCTTATACAGATGCAAAAACTACCTAACCACAAACTCCAGAATATCCACAGCCAGAACTAATCTTCTGTCAACTTTACTATATGCCTCACCCATCTTCACCAACCTGTCCAAGTCAGATCTAACCAAGCTACATACCTGCTATAATAAGATAGCTAAATTTGCCACTAGTTGTCCTAGAACCCATCACTGTAAGGCCCTAAGACAGCTATCTTGGTTAGAACTACTTCACAATTCATCCTCACACAACTCTCTACTGCCCACCAAATGTACTATAAACCTGATAAAACACCAACTCTACAAGGCATCCTCAATCCCCATATAAGTACCCATCCACTAAGATCAACTAATAAAGCCCTAATTGAAATAACCAGGTGTAAAAATGGCTCACGTGACTGTGTACTCCTACTACATTGCTAAACTGTGAAATGCCTTACCACTTGAAATTAGAACTATTTGTTTGTGTCTTTCGGCTTTTCCCGGTTAGGGGTCGCCACAGCGGAACTCCGGTCCGCTAATGATTGGCAGTAGAGTTTTACGGGCTGGCTTGCCGGGCCTAACGCACAACCTTCAACGAAGGAACGCCCATTCACACATGTCGCCACACAGAAGATGCTCTGAGAATCGAACGGGCAACGTCTAACTGTGAGGCGACAACGCTACCGCAGCACCACCACCGCAGTGAAATTAGAACTATAACTACCTTAAATTCCAATTCCTGGACTTATATATGTACTGGGCATAGGTAGCCCAAGCCATGGAACTAGCTGATTTAAAAATTTTAATTGCATATGTAATGAGCATTGAATTTAAGTCATATGACTACCTTATGTTGTTTTTTTTCTTTCTCACTGTTAATATCAGATTTTAAGTCTTCAGTTTGCTATGCTACCTGTATACAAGACTAAGTATCGTAATTGGACTCTCCTTGTATACAATGTCACTACCTGCTACTACTGTAAGAACAGTCTTCTAGAAGCATTGTTATATAAGATTATTGGTCTTGTCTCCCACTTTATTTTATTTTACATTTGTTAACTGGGGGTGTCTGAGCCAAAAAGGCCCTTTTTCAGCAGAGGCCCGGGGAGAAAAGCTCCACAAAGAAAAATTACAGACACATTTAGTTATTTAGACATGATCAGTATACACGCAAATTACAAGAGACATGTTTTTACAGTGGTATGCGGCACATAAACAGTTACAGTGGAGAGAACAAACAAAAAAATATTAATTTTAAAAATAAAGGTAATTAATAGATTTGTGGTGTACAGCTGAAATTTGGAACATAGCTAGAATACATACATAGTACACAGGTACAGTACATACATTGTAGATTAGCCAGTGTTTGTAAGATTGAAAACTATTATCAAGTGCTCTAGATTTAGTATGTATATGTTATCTGCTTTCACTAGCCTGGGGAACAGTCATGGCACTGCCAACTTTGCTTGAGATGTTGCCTGATGAGGTCTTTAAAGGAGGCTTTGGATGATGTGTTTTGACTTGTCACTTGATCTATTTATTCTGTTTTAGTCTTTTTACCATTATGAATGTTTGCTACTTATTTTTTTCTTTATTGTATTATACGATTTTCTTTCTACTAACATAATAGTCTACTAACAATGGAACTTTTCTCCAAAGGCCTCCTCTGAAAAAGGGTTTTATGCCCAGTCACACTCTCCAGGTAAGCAAATGTAAAATAAATAAAATATAGTTCTGTGTGTTTGTGGGTTTGTGGGTTTGTGTGTGTGTGTGTGTGTGTGTGTGTGTGTGTGTGTGTGTGTGTGTGTGTGTGAGCATCTGTGTATAGGGTGGGCTTAGTTTTTACATTATGGCTGACAAACTCTCTAAAGGTACCTCTGGCTTCAAGAGGTATCAAACGCGACAGAAAGATGCCTAACTCAGATGGACACACTCTTTGTGTATATTGTCTTGGTGTGGTCCGTCTGCAGGATGACTGTGCGATTTGTCATGGGTTCAATTCCAGAACCATGATAGATCACAAAAACAAACTGATCTTGAAAGGCCTTCTTAAATCTGATTTTGAAGAGGCACTCTATGGTCCAAAGGCAGAAGCCAATTCCTCCTCTTTGTTATCTTCTTCTTGTAAACCTAAAAAGCGGAGTCACTCGGTTCTGACAACTTCCTTGGAGCCAACTCCTAAAATAGCCAAATCTCCAATGGTGCTGACAGCTTCCTCGACGCCTATGTGCCAAGCTACTCATCCCTCGGTGCCGTTGCCACCAACCTCTACAGTACCAATATCGGTGCAGGCAATGCTCCCTTCAGTACCAGCCAATCATTCTGTACTAAAGGGTCCTTAGATAATTTTACCCCATACAACGTACTTCCCCTCGATGGATCCATTTGTGGACTGTGCTCCCAGTCCTTTTTTGGAGAGGCAGCCACCAAGGTCTCCGTTGGCCTCCTCTATTCTGTCCACCAAGAGTTTATCAGAGTCAGTTATTATGAGACTGATGGACCAGCTCCTGAGGGTGAGGGGATTGTCTCCATCTATGGTTCCTAGCCTTGTTAGCTCTGGAACCTTACCTCCTTGTACCCCCATGCATATTCCTCCTTCAACTCCAGCTAAGATTTCAGAGCCCCTGGTGCCAACCTTTCCAGCTTCAACTGGTTCAGTGCCGGCTAGAGCTCATTCTCCGACACCAATAGTTACCCTGAGTTCTTCCAGTTCCTTGGAACCGGAGACCTCCCGTGGCCAGTGCTTCGTTGTCGATTCCAGGGGGCAGGGTTCGATTTCTATACTTTTGGAGCCTTCCTTGCCCCCCTGTGCATTGGCATATGTAAGCTCAGCCCCGGCTTCTATGTCGGGGCAGTCTCCTCAGTGCGGTTTGAGATCATGGTTCTGAAGGAGTCTATTTCGGTTTTGGGCTCCTGTCCAGCTATGAGGAGGACCTGCCTTCCAGGCTATGGAGAGGACCTTGTCCATTGCTGGCAAACAGTCTGTGCCTTCTCTGTCGGACCATGCATATCCCCTCAACCGGAGCTTCCATCAGTCTCTACCCTGGGACAGAAGGCACAGAAGTGTAAGGACCAAACCTGTCAGATTATGTCATCTTCGGAAACCTCTCCGGAGCATCCCACTGAAGAGGTGCCTTTGAAGAAGAAGTGCAAGAGGAAGCACTTGGACACCCCTGAGGAGTCCTTCACAAAAGATATGGATTTTGATGAAGGGGAAGGTTCCCCTAAGTCACCCCTTGAAGAAGTTTTTTTCGGGGACATCCTAGAATCCTTAAACAGAGGGATGGCTGGACTACCATTCAACCTTCCTCAGAGGAATCTGTACACTTAGAGGCTTTTTGTGCCCAGCCCTCTACCTCTTGGATTTCTCCACCTGCTGACGATCTTAAGTTGATTGCTCAGTGGGTCTGGAAGATTCCTGACTTTATCAAGCCAGTTCCCAAAAGGCCTGCATTCTCTCTGCCCCTAAAGATGAGCAACATTGGGACAAAGGTATTCCTGTAGATGCCATGGTGGCTGCAGAAGGAACTTGCTGACGAAAGTCCTACTGTCCATCCTCCTAACAAAGAATCTAGGACAGTGATAGCGAACCTTTTGGGTTTGGCATGTCAAAAGCTCCTGACATAAAATAATTCAGTGCAGTTCACATGAGCAACGAATGCAAAAGCAGCATCTTTAGTAACTCAGGTGTTGGTGATCGCTGACCAGTCACCCAAAATGTTGTGGTGTGTCACCTTTGACTTGTGTTCGTAGGTTCACCATTACTGGTCTAGAATGATGGATAGATTTTGGAAGTGCATATATGCTTCATCGACCTTTGCTCTCAGGTCCTTCGACTATATGGCGCATTTTACTAGGCTTCAAAGAGATCTGATTAAAGAGCTTTCAGATACTCTTTCAGGAGCAGTAGCTGAAGGAGTTCGAGACAAAGTTGCTTCTCAGCTCACCACCCTGGAATCATTCTCCGTTTCATCCATGAGGCTAATTGCTCATGCTGCTGAAGGGATGAAAAGAGCAGCAGATTCAGGCATAGCTGCCAGGAGACACACCTAGATGTGCTTATGTGATTTCTCGGAGCCATTTAAGTCTTCTTTTGTCAATGCTCCAATTAGTGGATCACCCCTTTTTGGCCCCAAAGTTAGAGACTCTAACCAGATGTGAGAAAGATGGGAAGACCCTTTCTGGCATAGATGTATGCTTCTCCACTCCTCAACGGCTTTATTCCAGGAACCAAAGAAGTGGGAGTCTATGGTTCAAAATGTACCAAGGACCTTTCCAGAACTCACTTGGCATTGACTTCCCCCGGAGCAGAGGGGAAAGTAATAATGGAAGACGCCAGTCAAGAGACAGAAATGGCCTGCAGAATCAGGGTTCCAGGGATTGTTTCCCTGGTAACTCCTGTCAGTGCTCCTGAAAGGCCTGACTGCCTTCCTCTGCAGGCAGTTGGGGAACGATTATCCCTGCACCAATAGGTCTGGCTAGAAATAACGACGGACAACTGGGTGCAGAGGATCATTACCAGAGGTTACAACATCCCCCTTTTAGAAGAACCAAAAAAGACCAAGAATAATTCCGGACATTCCACCCATTCACAGGGAGGCAGCAGTCTTAGAAATTCAAAAACTGTGCCAAAGAAAACAGGGGAATGGAGACTGATTTTGGACCTTAGTCAGTTGAACAAATCAGTTCAACAAACAAAATTCTGAAGAGTCTGTGTTCAGTCTGTGCTTCTGTTCTTGGAAAAAGATGATTGGATGTGCTCAGTAGATCTTCAGGATGCGTATTACCATATAAAATGGGCAAATAGTTAAGAAGATTCCTGCACTTCTGGCTTGGGTGCCAGTCACTATCAGTTCAGGACACTGCCCTTTGATCTCACCACAGCCTCCAGGGTGTTCACCAAATGTATGGCAGTGGTAGCAGCCCATCTCAGACTGCTAGGACTCTGAGTGTTTCCATATCTAGACGACTAGCTCCTTACCTTTCCCACTAGGCGTCAACTCCTAAAGTCACAGTCTTCTCTTTTGTTCCAGCTTAGGAATCACTATAAACTATGAAAAATCCTATCTAGAACCATCACATCACCTGGAGTTCATTGGAGCTATGCTTGACACAGTCACCGGCCTTGCGTCATTTCCCCTAGAAAGACTACAGAGGATCAGATCACAAGTGAGCCAGATTATTCGAAGCAAAAAAGTAACAGCAAGACTCATTTTACAGGCTGTAGGGTCAATGGCAGCCTCTATCGCTCTAGTTCCCCTGGCCAGATGTCACATGTGAATTCTTCAATGTCTTCTGGCCTCCCAATGGTCCTTATTGAATCAACCAATATCCCATCAGATTGTGATCACCAACCATTGCAAGGAAGTCCTAAGTTGGTGGCTTCACTCCAATTAAATATTATTGGGCTGTCCCTTTTTCCCTCCTCATCCCCAAGCCATAGTGACCATGGACGTGTCCCAGATAGGGTGGGCACTTGGTCCCAGCTGGAGGCCAACTTGCATATCAATGTTCTAGAGATGAGGGTGATGCTGTTAGCGTTTCAGACATTTCAAGGTACCCTCTCCTTGGGAACCATTGCAATACAAACAGACAATATGTTGGTAGTCTGGTACATCAATAAGCATGGGGGACCATATCTTACCCTCTTTGTCAAGAAGAGCTCAGAGTTTGGCAGTTTGCGATTTCCTCCTACCGCTTTCTGATGGCAACATACATTCTGGGGAGCTCCATCGTGATCGCAGACAAATTGTGCAGAACCATCCTTATGCCTCACAAGTGGTCTCTCAATCCAGTGGTGATGGACAAGATATTCTGTCACTGGAGCCAACCTTTCTGTGACCTGTTTGTATCCTCTCTCAACAACAAGTGCAGCAGTTACTTTGCCCTAATACCCCCAAGAGGAGTCACCCAGAGACGGTCTCCTTCATGATTGGCCCCCCGGGCTATTGTACGCCTTTCCTCTAATTCCACTGATATGTCAATTTCTATTGAAAGCCATCAGCTCAAAGAACAGAATAATTCTTATTACCCCATTCTGGCCTCGGCAGATCTGATTTTCCTTCCTATACCCTCATCTGCTTTGGAAAACCTGAATACTGGAGCCAGCTCCAGACCTATTGTCCCATCCAGAGGGACTGGTTCATCCGATCTCAAGCTCACTGAATGGCTTCTCCAGTTCCCATGATTAGCAGGCGTCCCTTCCTCACCTCCCTGGTCCAATGCATCATTCTAGCCCACCACAAATCTTCATCTAGAAAATTGTACTATAACAAGTGGCTAAAGTTTACTAAGTGGTCACTAGACTGTAATCTTGACCCCATATTCAGCACCTGTTAAAGTTTTAGACTTCTTAGCCTTACTCTGAGTCTGGCTTATCAGCCTCTACGATTTGGGTGCATTTTGCTGGGATATCTAACTTCCATATTGGTTTCAACGGTTCATCATTTATGTCACATAAACTTTGTAAAGACATTTTGAAAGGAACCTTAATGCTTAGACCTCCATATAAAGAACCCACTGCACCATGGGATTTGAATTTGGTTCAGTCTTTTATTTCTCCCCTTTTTGAACCTTCAACAACTTGTGACTAAAAAGACTTGTCCTGGAAAACCTTATTTTTAATAACTATCAGTTCTGCCAGGAGAATATTGGATATACGGGCCTTGTCCTGTAAACCCCCCCTACTTGATTTTTCATAAGGACAGGGTCTCCCTCTGGGCAAATCCCTCCTTCCTACCAAATGTTGTTTCTGAGTCAAATATCAGTCAGACCTTACATCTCCCAGTCTTTTTTCCCAACTTTTCCAGTAAAGGTGAATACTGTCTACATTTACTAGATGTACATAGCCAATTACTTTTCTACCTTCACAGAACAAAGGATATTAGAAAATCCGACCAAATGTTTCTTGCCTTTTCTTCAGTCTCTTTATGCAGTCCAGTATCTAAAGTTACCCTGGCAAAATGGCTTAAGGACTGTATCACCTTTGTTTACAACAAAAAGGGACTCCATCCACGAGGTCCTGTAAAAGCACATTCAACGAGAGCTGTGGCAGCATCTGCACTTTTCATGCCAGAGCTTCTTTAGATGATATTTGTGCAGCAGCAACATGGGCATCCCCTCATACTTTTATTACACATTACAAACTGGACCAGGTCTCTAGGGGACGTGCATCATTTGGCTCAATGGTGCTCAGGAATATTCTTCCATAAGAGCTCCCAAAAGTCAGGTAGCTAGGGACTCTGTCCTACAGTCAAGGATTATGTGAAGATTAACAACATCAGAAAGAAGTTATGTCTTACTATAACGTTCCATCTGTGTTGTCAATCTTCACTAATCCTTGACATTCTGTCCCTCCTTCTCCCGCCCTTAGAACTCTTGGTGGATCAAATGTTCCCAAAGGCTAGCTTCATAACAGGGACACAGATATGGTCATTTATCCATTATTTCTTGTCTGTCACTATAGTTTGCAAATTCAGTCTGAGTTAATTTGGTAAGGAGCATTGTGGGTAGAGCTTAGCTCGAGAAGTTTTGGAATAATGACCAAGTCGGTTCCGAGTCTTGGAACTGAGCCCACATTCAAGGATTAGTGAAGATCGACAACACAGATGGAATATTATGGTAAGACATAACTTCTTTTTATTGTCTTTTCCTGCTTTGCCACAAGGTGTAAGTGAACTGCAATATTTTTGTTTAATTGTTTTTCTGTTTTACAAAATCTTAACAAAGATGCAGTCATTTGATTTAAGACAATGCAGATACTTGTTATTTAATAGCAGGGTAGCCCATGAGAAACGTACAGTACACCGGTAGAGACAAATATGTATAATAATGTATAATTATAAAATAATAGTTGTGAAGTTGTTAAACCTTGCCATTCATTCTTACACATGGGTTCAGAGCCAATCCATCGGCTCAGAGTCGGTTGCTTTCACAAGCTCAAGATCTTAGAGTAGCTCGAGGCCAAGTCCCTATCCCATAGCTCAAGATCTTAGAGTAGCTCGAGGCCAAGTCCCTATCCCATGATGCTCTCTGTCTCACTTCAGATTTAGTTTGCCGCTGCATCAGATCGAAGGTCGAAAGAGAGCTCGGGCCAGTATTCTTGTTTGTTCTAATCTTTATATAAAAGATTTTGCTTTTTTCTCTAGCTAGAGTGTGTTTTTTGGGCTAGTTAGCCTTAGTTTTTAGCTCAGCTTTATCCGTGCCTTTCCTTCTGACTAGATTTTCGTCTTTTAAAAGCAGCTGCTCGTAGGCCTTTTGGCCATGCTTTAGTTGTTATCTAACAATGTGTTTCCCTATCCGGAGTAGTTTTTGGTAATAGATACCTTGAAAGTTAGCAAATTACAGTTAGTGTTAGATATCTATCTATATATATATATATATATATATATATATATATATATATACATATATATATATATGTATATATTTACCTATATAGATTTGCTGGCTCTTTAGATACGGTAGAGTTTGCTGTGTATGTGCTGTGTTAATAGCTGTTACCTTCTAGTGTGGTTTAAATAGTTTTCTGGATTGCTTTCTGATTGGTGCATTGTTTTTGTTGTTGTTATGGCTGATCAGAGGGAAAAACAAAAGTCAGGTTTTAAAAAATGCCCTAAGTGAGAGCAGAAAATGTTGATTACTGACTTGCGTGTTAATTGTGTTTATTGTTTGGGGCCAGTCCATTTCTAGGAGGATTGCTCCATTTGCCATACCTTCAGCAGCAGGGTGTTACTGGAGCGCAGGAGAAAACTGGTGGACAGAGGTTTGCTGAAACCAGAATTTCAGGAGTCCTTGGACAAGGCTGACCAGGCTTCCAAGTCACCGAAGGGGTCAAAGTCCCCTAAAGCTTCATCAGAGCCCAAGTCATTGGCTCCGACCATTGCTGTTAAAGTGCGGTTGCCGGCTCTGCAATCTTTGGAGCCGTGCACCCGAGCCAGTATTTCGGAGCCAGTCTCCGGTATTGGAGACAGTCTCCGAAACCTTGAGGTCACCGATTTTGCAATCGACGGCCTCTTCGATACATTCGACTCGTTCTTCGAGAACTCTCTCTGATTTGGATGTGAACCGAGTAGTGCAGAGGCTTCTCCAGAACCCGGCACTGGCCAAATTATTATCGGCTTCGACCCAGCCGGTTTCAGAGTCAAAGACCTTTGTACCTGCTGTGACTACTCCTCCTCCGAGCCAAGCCGGGCCTTCTGGGGAGGGGGAACTGATGATTGTGGATCCTTTGGAGCTGAGGCCTGTTCCAGTGCTATCGGCTCCGTCAACCCAGACTACTTTGGTGCCGTTCGACGAGTCTGGGAGCCGACACTCTGGCTTCAGGGGGGAGAGTCTAACCGATGTGTCTGTTCCGACCCTTCCTCTCGGAGCTTTGGCGCGGATGAGCTCAGCTCCTTCCTCTAGGTCGGAGCCCACTGTTTCGGCACCAAGGAGGTTTCCATCTTCGGAACCGGCGGCTTCTTCAGGTTGGAGCAGTGGAGCTTTCAATGCTATGAGGAGGATTATGTCTTCCAAGACTCACACGTCATCAGGGCCTTCCTTCTCCTCCCCTAAAATGCCACTTTCTGCCTCTATATCGCAGGTCCCTGTAAAGCGTCGAGACCCAGATCCTCAGTGTCAAAGGAAAAAATATACTTTAAAAATGATCAATACACAGTAGGTTCAGGTTAAGACACTTTAATCTTGCAGCAAGGAGACAAAAACGTGCTAATACAGAGTTTGTCTGACTAGAATCAAGAAATGCAGGCATTTTTATACATTTTCTAATAAGGCATTGCCTACCAAGCTGACGTAGTAAATCACAAGTTTTAACATTATCATTACATAGTGCTTGTTTACATGATTTTCTGCTTGTACTATCACTTTTTTGTGAGAAACTTCCTAAGAAAAACAACGTGGGTTGTTCAAGGTACTATGGCTAATTTGAGCACAAAGCAAGTATAGATTGCAGTTCATGTCTCCAACAGTCCTTTGTCTATGTTATCTCTATCTTCTGCAGCTGTGCGTATTCTCGTACTTTGAACAGAGCTGATTGTTTAAAATCATTACATTACAGAATATAACATTGTTCATTCTTTGCTTCCAGACCTAGCAGATAATCACCTGCTTCTCAAGTACATTTCCAAAAGGCATAAACATGAATATTGCTGTGCTAGCAATTACTAGGTCAGAGGGCATCTTGCAAGTTTCAGAAAGCACACTGCAGTTTCAAAAGCATCTTTAGTGTCATATGAAATTCAGCTGTATGTAAAATAGTGCATATAAAATAGAATGAAAAACATGTTAACTCATTTAGTTTCTAATTAGCATTAAGCACACACATTAATACATATTTTTCTGACATTTCCCCCCTGTTAATACTTTTTAATTCTATTGTCAAAAGAATAAACTGTTTGCTTCTTCTCCTAACCTCTTCCATTCAGGATTTGCAGTTAAGAGAGTCATTCAGTTTAAACTTATGAAAGTGTTTTACATTTCAACAATTCTTCAATCTCACTACTTTGATACAAAGTCTCAGAAACTGATATATCAATAAATTCTTTGATTAACTTTTTCATGCAGGGAATACCACAGCAAATGCATGCTCATAATAGGAGTAATCCGACACAAATGGAAATCAGGATGTTCATTAGGATGGAACCCCCCCCCCCAAACAAATTCTGGAAAAAGTTCGTCAGAGGGTTTGGGCCTGGTTTGGTCATGGTCGACACTTGCTGGATCACCTCAAGATGGTCGTTTATGTCGTGCTGGTTGTCAGGAATGTACAAACAGCACTCTTCTTTGATTAACGCGCACGTACCACCTCTCGCCGCTAGGGTGAAGTCAAGAGCCATGCGGTTCTGAAGCACCACAGTTCTCATAGCATTCACTTCATCAGTCACTAATTCGAGAGCAGAAAACGTTGCATTGCTCATAACTTCGAGAAGTTTAGACAGTTTTCTCAGCTCCCAAATTGATTTCACTGCGCCATATGTAGGGGCTATGCCTGCCCATGATGTAATGGTGTCACTCAAGTCCATGTGTGTCGGTTTATCTTTGTTTTTTACGGAGTTATGGTTTCTCCATCCTGCTTCGATTCATCCTACTGGATTCTCGGGTCTCTTAATTGGACTTCTAGGTTTACTGCTGACCTCTCTGACGTTTCGAATTTTTCCCTGAGGCAAAGCTGCAGTGTGTCGTATGGCCAGAACCAGGTAACCCAAAAAACAACTGCCGAACCAGTTCTCAGGTAGCCATTTATATGCTTTTTTCCCACAAACAAAATAACAGTTTTCTACTATAGTATTGATATAAGCTTGCCCTGCATGAAACATTTTCTTATCTATAATAGAAAGCTGTTTTAAAAGAACAGGATTATGTTGTATCTCATCTACACTCTTATGCATCTTAGCAAAATATGCATCATAGTTTGTATCACAAATAGTTTTAGTCTTACTAGGTTTAATATAACATTTATAAGAAACAGTCACATTGCAGTTGCTCCAACCCACCTGAATAGTGTCATTCTTGTAAAAACATACAATCCCTTTTTGTGTAACAGTACTATATAGTACTATAATATAATACTATAATATTATATAATAGTATATTAATATAATAGTATATTATAATATAATATACTATAATAATACTATAATATAATAGCACAATGCTATTTTATCTTGTGATTTCACAGGTAAAGTATCAAAAATCAAGTTTTTCCTAGGTCTCATTGACCCCTAGGGGGACAGCAGTCATTAATAATCCCCTGTATGCTGTTGGTATAGCTGTGCAAATCCAGCAGTTCGAAACATTGAAAGTCTCAGCATACACATATTTAATTGCTTGGTAAGTGTTAAAGTTTGGATGTCAGTCTATGAGTAATGCATCACGTTTGATCAGTTCAACTTCTGTGGCTGGAAAAAGGAAAGGCCACAACAAAAAGATCAATGTTATCAGTATGGCTATCAGGATAATCATGCAAATTTTCTGAGGTTGATCTGCATCTCTGTTTACTCTATGCCTGGTCATTTTGTTCTCGTTGCACAACAGTAACAAGGTTTTTGTCTAGTTTAAAGTTCTTAACCAGTTTACAATGTGTCAAATGAATCCAGGATGCTCGCTCTGCGATCTTGACTGCAGTGGGTGTCGACAGTAGTACCTGGTACGGCCCTTCCCACTTCGGAGAACTCCAATTCTTTTTCTTCACGACCTTCACCCAGACTCATGCGCCTGGGGCTACTGCTGCTTCCGATGGTCTGGTTTGCTCTTTATCTGAAACAGAATTTAACTGCAAAAGTTTGTTATTCAAAAATTGCCTCATATACCCTGCAAGTGAACTATCAGCCTCCTGCTCTGCAGGCATGAGAGGTTTCCACTGAGGTGTATAATATGCCCTCCCAAACAGAACTTTAAAAGGAGTTAACCCTTTTGCATTTGGAACAGTTCTCATGCTCAACAGTGCCAGAGGTAGACAGTGCACCCAGTTCTTTTGTGTCTCACTAATCAATTTCCTAAGCTTATTTTTCAAAACCCCATTATGACTTTCTACTAATCCTGCAGATTGGGGGTGGTATGCACAATGATTTTTCAGAGAAATGCCAAAATAACGGCTGAGTTGTTGTATAGTTTGATTTACAAAGTGTGTACCATTGTCACTATAAATCTTTTCCAGTATGCCAAATCTTGGAATAATTTCTTTAACAAGGACTTTTGCAACAGTAGCTACATCTGGATTTTTTGTTTTGAAAAGCTTCCACCCATTTGGAAAACATATCTATAATGACAAGGCAGTACTTCTTATTTTCGCATTTGTTCAGCTCTATAAAATCCATACAAATAGTATGGAACGGATACGGTGGTGTAGGGAAACTCCCTTGCTTAGGTTTTAATGCTCCTTGTGCATGATGCTTGTTACAAACATGGCATGCTGCATAAAAAATTTTTGTGTAGTTTGTAAATCCATACGTCATAAGCACTCGATTCACTAACTGTACCATCCCCCCTGTTGAGACATGGCACTGCCCATGGCTCAACAAAGCTGCATATCTAAACAAGTTAGATGGCAAAATCGGTTTCTTCTCTTTGGAGATGTACAGTCCCTTCTCAAGGATTGCTCCTCGTTTTATCCACTTTTGTTTTTCTACATTTGTAGTAAGTGTCTGCATTGTTTAACATTTCTAAGTCTAAAATCTCAGATGGTTGTAATTTCTCACTCAAAAGAAATACTTCTGAAGCTGAAGCTGCTTGTTTTGCAGCTGTATCAGCCCTTGCATTACCTTTTGAAATTATATCCTGTTGCTTGGTATGAGCTATGCATTTCCAAATAGCTACTTTCTGAGGTAACTGAATAGAGTCTAACAAGTCTAAAATAAATTGCGCATGGTTAATTGGTTTACCAGTAGATGTTATCATTCCTCTATTTTTCCACTGCTGCGCAAAAACATGTACAGTAGAAAAAGCATACTGATTGTCAGTAAAAATGTTCACTTTCTTACCTTTTGCCAAGGTACATGCCCTTGTCAAAGCAGTCAATTCTGCTGCTTGTGCAGATAAGTTGTGTGGTAAAGACTTTGCTTCTAAAATCTCAGTATCAGAAACTATTGCATACCCCACTAGATTCTGTCCTGTAGGACCCCTCCTGCATGAGCCGTCCACATAGTATGTCACCTCGGCATCATCCAAGGGAACATCTGTAAGATCCTTTCTAGGTAGTGTCTTTTGCTCAATCTCCTGCAGGCAGCAGTGTGGTTTGCCATCTGCAGGGGTTGGGAGCAAGGTTGACGGATTCAAAGTTGTGCATCGTTCAATTGTCATATGAGGTTGGCTCAACAGTATAGTCGTACAGGAAAGATTTCTAGCAGGAGAAAGATATGCTACTTTTTCTTGCAGTAAAATAATCGCAACTGCATGAGGCACTCTCAATGTGAGAGGGTGGAACAATACTACTGAGGCTGAAGCCTGCACTGCCATTGCAGCTGCGACTACTGCTTGTACACAGTGGGGCAAGGATCGCGCCACTGGGTCTAGCTGTGATGAATAGTAAGCTATGGGGCGTTGTTTGTCCCCATGCTGTTGTGTTAACACTGATGTCATATAACCTTGCTTACAATCTACAGTTTGGAAAAATCGTTTGATAGTTTGGTAATCCTAAAATTAATGAATAAGCTATCAGTTGTTTCAATTTGCAGAAATCTGCTTCTGCTTCTGGTGTCCACTGTAATAAATCTTGTGCTGCCATAGGCTTTTTGAATATCAAGTTTGTCAGTGGAGCAGATTCCAAGGCATAGTTTGGAATCCAACTCCGACAAAAGTTAGTAGTACCCAGGAAGGACATAATTTCCTTCTTGGTAATTGGTTTAGGTGCTTGTAATATTGCTGTTTTTCTGTCTTCATCTAATATTCTGCCTTCTTTGGATATTACATATCCCAGGTATTTGACCTGTTTTTTCCAAAGTTGCAGTTTGTTTTTGTTTACCTTGTGTCCTTGAGTAGCTAAAAATTGTAATAATGCTATGGTATCCTCTCTGCATTTTTGCTGGGTGGGGGCTGCCAGCAGAATGTCGTCTACATAAAGTAAAATCTGACTGCCTTTCGGTGGGATAAATCCCGCCAAGTTACTTGCCATTTCTTGTGCGAATATTGTTGGGCTTTCACAATATCCCTGTGATAGTCGCGTATATGTATACCGTTTCCCCTGAAATGTAAATGCAAACCAGTGTTGGCTGTCAGCATGTATCGGTATTGAGAGAAATGCATTGCTAATATCTACCACAGAAAAATACTTTTGTTGAGGTTTTAAATCATTCAATAAAGTGTGTGGATCTGGCACCGTAGGTGCCCTGGGTATAACTGCGGCATTTACAGCTTGTAAATCTTGGACCATACGCCATTTTCCATTTGCTTTCCTAACAGGAAGTAAGGGTGTATTACATGGTGAATCGGGAGATTCTATCAATACTCCTTCCTTAAGTAAGGCTGCTGTTATAGGTTTAATTCCTATTTCTGCATCCTTTCTCAAGGGATACTGTCTCTTTTGAGGTCTAAATGCTGATTTTGGCGTGATAGTAACTGGTCCTGCTGTACGAATAAGTCCTACTTCTGATTTCCCTGCTGACCAGAGAGTCTCTGGTATGTATCGTAAGGCTTTTTCCTCTTCCTCTAGTAAGAGTGCTACTCAGCTATCCTCACTTTCCTGTGAGTGTACAGCTGGGTGTGTCTGCGTTATCCAATTTAGTTTCTGCTTTTGTACTCCCTGTTCAGAAAGTTCTAACTCTGTCTGCTTTTCTCACCTTGTGACTTTTTCTCCTAGGTCTGCCCATTTCACATTTCTATTTTTAGTTAAACTCACATGTGGTAATCGATTAGATTTGTAAAGTGTTAAGAATTCCTAGGGCAATGAACAGCTCACTACACTGTTTCTTTCTGTGTCCCAGTACAAATTTCGTAATACTAATCTGTTAGCATGGTTTCTAAACAGTTCTTGCTCATATTTTTTATCAGGTCCTGGTTTGCTACAGTAATATAGAGTGCACTGCAACAAATGCTGTTTATCAGTGTCAAGGGAGGGGGATTTACTGATGGCTACGTTCATCAGTTCTTCGGTCACTGCCCCTGGACCAGTCGTAACTAAGTCCTGGCTGTACCAATAAAATGTTTCACCCTCCGGTCGCACTACAAAAGTATCCATTTGTCGCTCTGCTTCCATACCCTGCATAGTTGGAACTACGGCTATGCCAAATATCTGCATTAGGTCTCTGCCCAAGAGATTCACTGGGCATTTTGCAGAAACAACAATTTTGCTTTTCTGGGTCATCCCTGAAACTGGGTCAGTTATTGCTATGTTGTGGGAGAGTGGCTCCCGATACAGCTGTCCATTAGCTGCTTTCACTAATATGTAGTCAAGTGATTCTGAATTTTCTGGTAGTTTGGAAGGATGTATCAGGGTCCGTGAAGCCCCTGAGTCACACAGGAATTTAACTTCCCTCCCCTCTACCAGAAGTGTAACTTCCGGTTTTGTGTCTGCTAAGTAGAGCTCTAAGCTCAATAATGCTAAGTCTAAAATTTCATTTTCTTCCTTATCTGTAATTTCATGCATATCCTCTACCTCTTCTATCACGTCCTCTACCCCTTCTACTACATTTGCATTTGTCTTTTCTTGTTTATTCCTGTTCAGTGATTCTTGACTACCATATAGTCAGTCCTCACCCTCATTGTCTTCTGTGGTTACCTTTTTATTTTGCCTGCAATCCCTTGCTAAATGTCCCTTTTTCCCGCATTTAAAACATTCACCCCTTTTCTTTCTCTCTTCAAAGTCCTCTGATTGTTTATCAGATTGTTTGCTTCCCTGGGTATTTTTCTTACCCTTCTTCCCAGTTTGTACTACAAAGACTTCTGATCCGTCTTCTACTGCAAATACTTGAGTTTTCTTTTTCGTTTTGCTATTAAAATGCCTTTCTGCATGTCTTGCATATTCAAGTAATGACTGTAATCTACTTGTACGATGATCTACCATGTGCTTTGTAATAAAGCTGCTAATGGGTGCAATACTGCCTTTCAAAAATGCATTCTTTAGCTGCTGCTCATATGGGGAATCATGTGTTTGGTCTTCAGGTACCTGCATTCCACAATGGTTATTAAAACATTGTACTAATCTGGCATATCTATCAACAGTTTCACCTTCTTGCTGTATGCATTGATTAATGCAAGTCCAATCAGCCCTAGGCTTCCATTTCTCAGAGATTCGGTCTGTCAGACTTTTCACTCTGTTGTCCAGTTCTGTGTTACTATGTGGGAGTGGCCTAAGCTCTGCGTCACGGGGATTCCAGTTGCCACTGATCATGTGCCAATCTGGACCTACGATTTGTCTAACTACTTTCTCTACTTCCTCTCCATTCAAATAGTAACTTAACCTCATGCCCTGTAAGGCTTCTAAGAATTTTCTAAAATTAACTTTTGGATGGGGAATTCCCTCTGTGGCTTTCCGGATGTCTTCCGGTGTCCACGGTCTATACACTAGAAGAGTTGGGTCCTGTCCTGCCTGTGGCTTTGGTACTTCTATGAGTGGACATATCTCTTCTTCACTCATAGCTTGTGAATTTTTATTCATTTCATACAATTCAATATCTCCTCTTAAGTTGCGTGCTCGAGACCTGGTCTCGATAGGATCTCTGACAAATGGTTTTGGTTTTGCAGGAACAGCTGGGTATAGCGGAGGTGGATCAGCTTGTCCACTCGCTTCATATTCTGGTAAGGGAACAGGAGGAGCTGTTGCTATTACCAGGTTATTGTCTTCTTTATCTAAGAACATTGCTTTTGAATTTTTAATCTTTTTTTCCCTGCGGTTTGCTTCCTCAAGCCACCTGTGTGCCTGAGGGACTCCTAATTGTCATTGCTTTTTTAACTGACCTTTCGCGTCTGTTTTAAGTTGTCTAACAAGTTTAATGAGTGAAGGTTTATCTAAATTACCGTCAAATTTGTATTTATTAGCCCATTTTGTATAATACATAACATTATCGGCGCGCTGGAATTGCATGTATTTCGCGTCTTCGGTTAAGGGTGGGTCTCGGAAACTTTTTGTGCACTGATTTCCCATGTTGCCTTAGCTAAGTTAGAAATTCGTTATGTAACCCTTTTTATCATGTGGTACCACGATTTACACCTTTTCACAGTTTATCTAGAATAACTGCCTACCTATTGTGTTTCCCTGATCTATGACAAGACAGCAATCTTTTTTGTCCCTGATCTGCACATGCAAATCTCCCTGACAAAAACAATAATACTGTAACAAGTCCCTGATCTAAAACAGAAAAAGGTAAATTCCTCCTTACCTGATCCTCCGTGTGTTGATCCCACTGGAACGTTGACTCGTCCTCCAATCACAGATCAGAAACAGTGGCTGGCCTCTTTCGAACGACAGTTCAGTCGGAGGTCTTTCAAAGCAGAAGAGCCGATGTGGCCACTTCTCCATATGGGTGCATGCCACCGTGCCCAATTCTGACCTGAGCCAGAGTGAGAGATATGTTTCTGGCTCGGAGGACCAAACTGTCAAAGGAAAAATATACTTTAAAAATGATCAATACACGGTAGGTTCAGGTTAAGGCACTTTAATCTTGCAACAAGGAGACAAAAACGTGCTAATACAGAGTTTGTCTGACTAGAATCAAGAAATACAGGCATTTTTATACATTTTCTAATAAGACATTGCCTACCAAGCTGACGTGGTAAATCACAAGTTTTAACATCATCATTACATAGTGCTTGTTTACATGATTTTCTGCTTGTACTATCAATTTTTTGTGAGAAACTTCCTAAGAAAAACGTGGCCTTGGCTACCACCGGTTAGATATCTGCAATGTTACCATTCAAGGTACTATGGCTAATTTGAGCACAAAGCAAGTATAGATTGCAGTTCATTTCTCCAACAGTCCTTTGTCTATGTTATCTCTATCTTCTGCAGCTGTGCGTGTTCTCATACTTCGAACAGAGCTGATTGTTTAAAATCATACATTACAGAATATAGCATTGTTCATTCTTTGCTTCCTGACCTAGCAGATACTGCTTCTCAAGTACATTTCCAAAAGGCATAAACATGAATATTGCTGTGCTAGCAATTACTAGGTCAGAGGGCATCTTGCAAGTTTCAGAAAGCACACTGCAGTTTCAAAAGCATCTTTTAGTCTATTATGAAATTCAGCTGTACATAAAATAGTGCATATAAAATAGAATGAAAAACGTGTTAACTCATTTAGTTTCTAATTAGCATTAAGCACACACATTAATACATATTTTTCTGACACTCTGGTACCCCCATTGGGTGACCCATGTTCTACTGAGATCTCACCGGAAGCCCCCACTGATGAGGTTCTCAGGAAGAAACTTTCTAAGAGGAGGCATTTGGACTCCCCGCAGGAGTCTATTACATCAGACACCAATTTAGAGGAGTCAGAAGGGTTCCCTCGGTCCCCCGCAGATGATATCTCCTTTGCTGATATCCTTGAAGTCCTTAAGCAGAGGGGTGACTCACACTTCGTTAGCCCTACTGATGATGAGTCGGTGCTCCTGAAGGCCTTTGGGTTTTAACCTGCTCGAAGGCTGTGGGAGTCTCCTGATACTATTGAACCTGTCCCTCGGAGGCCCAACAAATTTATTATGTCCCCACAAGATAAAATGTTCCTCACCAAGGGAGTGCCGGTTGATGCCATGGTGATGGCAGTGGCCACCAAGAAAGAGATGTCTGAAATCTCTTCTACTGTCCATCCTCCTAATAGAGATTCCAGGACTATGGACAGGTATGGGAAACACATCTTTAGATCTGTGACTTTTGCTATGCGATCTCTCAACTACTTGACTCATTTTACCCGTCTTCAAAGAGATCTCCTAAAAGAGCTTGGAGATACTCTGCAGGGTAGTACACATGGAGGTGTCTCTGAGAAGGTGACAGCCCAGCTTAATACCCTTAATTCCATAGTTAATTCGTCCATGCGGCTCATTTCTTATGCAGCGGGTGGTGAGAGTTGGGCAGCGGGTTCAGCGATAGCTCTTCAGAAACATTCCTGGATGCGCTTATGCTCCTTTATGGAAGCCTTCAAGTCTTCCTTCATTAATACCTCATTTGATGGCCCATCCCTCTTCAGGCCCAAAGTCAAGGAGACCCTCACTAGGTGTGAGCAAGATGGAAAGACTCTATCTGCCGTAGGAGTCCGTATTTCCACCCCTACTAGACCGTACCCCAAAGGGCAAAAAGGTGGAAAAATGTGGTTCCGGAAGTCCCAAGGAGCTTTCCAGAACACACATAGTGAATCCTCCTCCAGGGGCAGAGGAGGGGGTGATAATGGAAGATGCCGCCCCAGCAATAGAGGGGGTCCGCAAAACCAGGGCGACAGGAATCAGTTCTTTGGCAAGCCCTACCAGCTCTCCTGAAAGGAGGCCCAACTGTCCTACTCTGGAGGCAGTCGGGGGTCACTTGTCTTTGTATCCAGATGCCTGGCTAGGAATTACAAAAGATTCTTGGGTACAAAGCATTGTTACCAGAGGCTACATCATCCTGTTCTCAGAACCCCCACCTGTTCGAAATAAAATTCCAGACTTTCCACCCAGTCTCAGGGATCAAGCAGCCATAGAAATTTAGAGGCTGCAGGAAAAGAGAGTCATTCAGCCAGTCCCAGCAGACCAAATAGGATCTGGAACTTACTCCAGATTCTTTTTAGTTCCAAAGAAAACAGGGGACTGGAGGCCCATCTTGGACCTCAGCAAATTCAACACCTTCGTAAAGAAGGAGAAGTTCTGGATGGTTACGCTTCAATCGATCCTTCCGTTCTTAGGAACGGGCGATTGGATGTGCTCTATAGATCTCAAGGATGCATACTGTCATGTCAAAATGGCCAGGCCATCCAGAAATCACTTGGGTTTCCGGCTGGGAGCCAGTCACTACCAATTCTGAGCACTGCCCTTTGGTCTCATAACAGCCCCCAGAGTGTTTACCAAATGCATGGCAGTGGTTACGGCTCAGCTGAGGCATCTAGGATTCCGAGTGTTTCCGTATTTGGATGACTGGCTCCTTACCACCACCTCCAGGCATCAACTAATTCTGTCCAGGGGTCACACTCTCAATTTGTACTTTCAGTTAGGGATAACTATAAATTTCGACAAAAGTCTGCGTTGTCACCATCGCAGCATATCTCCTTTATCGGAGCAGACTTAGACTTCACCACCACCATGGTAAAATTGCCACTGGACAGAACAGTCACTCTTTGAAACCAGGTATCAGACATTTTGACAAGAAAAAAAGTACCAGCCTCTCAAGTGTTGAAACTACTAAGTACCATGGCAGCTATGCTCATAGCAATTCCTCTGGGATGTATGCACATGAGAAGACTACAGTGGTTGCTCTTCACCCAGTGGTCTTAACAACTTCTGATGTCATTCTTGAGAATGATTGCAGATTCTTGCAGAAAGGATCTTCTTTGGTGGTTGACCAGCCACCGGGTAACAGTAGGTCGCCCATTTGTCTTTCCCCCGCCGTCAGCCACGGTGACCACGGAAGCTTCTCTGATAGGGTGGGGGGGCTATTTCAAGGAAAAACAGCCCAAGACACCCGGTCAGAAAGAGTCACTGTTACACATCAATCTCCTGGAGTTGAGAGTGGTGCTTTTGGCGTTGCAGTACTTCCACGACACTCTACTTCTAGGGACGATTGCAGTCTGGATTGACAACATGTCTGTGGTCTGGTATATCAGCAAACAAGGGGGAACCAAGTCTTACCCCTTATGTCGAGAGGTCTTGAGAATTTGGCAATGGACAGTATCCACCGGGCACTTTCTGATAGCAACGCAGCTCCCAGGGAAATCCAATGTGATCATGGACAAACTGAGCAGAGCCATTCTGTTGCCGCACGAGTGGTCCCTCAAAGGCGAGGTTGTGGAGATGATTTTCCGCAGATGGGGCCAGCCTTGCTGAGACCTGTTTGCATCCCCTATGATTGCCAAATGCAGAAGATACTTTGCCATGAATTCCCCACCAGGGGACAGCCCAAGGGACTTGCTCGTACACGATTGGCCCCCTGGACTCATGTATGCCTTTCCACCAATTCCCCTGATTCCGAAATTCTTGCAGAAAGCCAAAGCCCTGGAAAGGACTGTAATCTTAATAGCCCCGTTTTGCCTCAGCAGATTTGGTTTCCCTTCCTTTGACTGTATCAACTGGAGGAACCTTGGATTCTGGACCCAGTTCCAGATCTACTGACACATTCGTCAGAGGCCCTTCATCCCCTCTCTTCATTCCCTCAGACTGACAGCTTGGCTGCTCCGATTCCCAACTTAGCCAGGTCACACGACTTTTCCTTGGAGGTACAGCATATTCTTGTATCTTCACATAAAGCTTCCACTAGAAAGTTGTATGCCAGCAAATGGAAGCAGTTTGCTTTTTGGGCCTCCCAGGATAATATTGACCCTTACGTTGCCCCAGTTGCTAATATTCTTGAATTTTTGACTAAGCGTTTTCATGAAGGTGCTGCAGCTGCCAATATAAGAGTTCAATTGGCTGCATTTTTGAATTTCCACCTCGGATCTAAAGGTTCTAACCTAATGTCTCACAGACTATGTAGGGCCTTCTTAAAGGGTACCATTCATCTTAGACCGCCTGTTAGACAACCTTTTCCCTGGAATCTGAATTTTGTGCTGTCACCGATTATCCTTTCTCCCTTTGAGCCTGCATCATCCTGCCATTTAAAATTTCTTTCTTGGAAAACAATTTTCTTGGTAGCCATTACCTCAGCATGTAGAGTGTCCGAACTTCAGGCCCTGTCTATCAAACCCCCATATTTGGTGTTTCATCCCAACAGAATGTCACTGAGGACTAACCCTTCCTTCCTTCCCAAGGTGTGTTTGGAGGCCAACCTGAATCAAACTATTGAACTCCCAACTTTCTTCAGTAACCATTCTAACATGTTAAGAGTATATGTTGCATAAGCTTGATGTTCACAGGCAGTTAAGATTCTATTTGGACAGAACAAAGGAATTCAGAAAATCAGAACAACTCTTTGTTTCCCATGCTGGCACTAAGAAAGGGCTACCAGTATCCAAATTTACTCTTTCCACATGATTAGCTGACTGCATAAAATTTACATATTCTTCAGTGAACCAACCATTAGAACATGGCATGAAGGCGCATTCCACTAGGGCTATTTCTACTTCTTCAGCTTATATGGCTCGGTTGCCTTTGGACACTATAAGTGCAGCTACCACTTGGTGTAAGCCGCATACCTTTATCACTCATTACAAAGTAGATAGGGCCTCCAGGGACAGGGCTTCCTTTGGTTCCACTGTCTTCAGGAATATACTCCCGTGAGCTACCCAGGATTAGGGTGCTTGGGACACTACCCATGTGTAAGAATGAACGGTAAGATTGAACAACTTCACATAAAGAAGTTATGTACTTTACCATAACATTCCATGTGAGTTGTTCATCTCGCCTTCATTCTTGCATTCCCACCCGCCTTCCCCCTCCAGGTTCTCGAAGAACGAGTAAGACTTGTGGTCTGGTGGGTCTTGTTATACGACTTCTTACTCCGGCTGGAGTACCTGTTATGTGTTATATATGTTACATGCTGGGATCAGCGAACTAGATCTGAGGTGAGACAGAGTGTATCATGTGATAGGGACTTGGCCTCGAGCTACTCCAAGATCTTGAGCTTGTGAAAGCAGCCAACTCTGAGCCAATGGACCGGCTCCGAACCCATGTGTAAGAATGAAGGCGAGATGAACAACTCACATGGGCCGTTATGGTAAGTGCATAACTTCTTTTTTATTATGTTAAGGATTCTTATTTCACATTAGACTGGAGTGACACTCTATAGGATAGCATGTAATCTGCATTTCTGTTTGCTTTCTTGTCACTTTATCTCAACAGGTTGTTGAAATTTGCCACTGCCCTGTCACATTGCATCATATGGCTTAGCCTGGTTGATTTGTGAAACTTAAATCCTTTCTTTTCTTCTTCCATCCATTGCAGACTACTGCTGTCACTTTTCTCACTTCCTCCCACCATAATCTTGCACTATATACATTAACCTTAATTCTGGAAAACCCATCTTGGGAGGGATGGGAGTGAGTAGCTGAGTTTGGCTCACCCATCCTGAGAGAGGGAAGCAATTCAAGTCCTGCCACAGAATCACTACCTTGGGGTAAGCCCAGTATTGCATTCCTTTGCACAAGAAGGTAGGAGCATAAGCATTCCCGGGGAGTGTATTCACTCCACCAAAGCATTAATCATGTACAAAAGCATACAGTTGCAAGTGCCTGACATAGCTAGGAAATGCTCTGCACCTGCTAGTTAGCAGTGAGAGGGCTACTAAAAGTAGTAGAAAACTCCTCAACTCTTGCTGGATGATGGTCATTGCTCTTGACTCTCACCTTTCTATCTCTCCTGGTGTCTTCAAGTTCCAGGAGCAGGGAATAGGAAATGAGTCTTGGACACTTAGCTGGTCTGTTGCAGGGAAGGCAGTGGAGCCACGAAGAAGATAAAACAGTACTACCTCTTGTATGCTTGCCCATATACAGTCTGCATTAGGCAAGCATGAATTGATGGCCCATTCATGATTAGTAGTGTAATGCTAATGTTTTTAGGAAACAGGCTGACTTGTTCCCTAACCACCACACAATTACAGATGTACTGAAAAGGGCAAGTCCCAAAACTGAACTTTGCAGTGCTTTCTAGTCACTAACTTTTCATTCATTTTATCCAAACTGCTTCCATTTGCCTTTTATCAGCTCTCAAATCGCCTGTCAACAGCAATAAATTGGGTCCCACCCCATGTAATTTAATTTTCTTTTAGATTCCCATGATGTATGTGATGTCACAGGCCTTGGAAAAATAGGTTCATACAGGTTACTAGGCTAAAGGCCCTAGGGCCCTTACAAGCCTAGCCAAGTTTAGCCCTTGTTCCCTTAAGGGTCTAGAGATGTGGTCTATGTTATAAGCCTATGTAAATCAACACCATGCCCCTATCCAAGAGGGACACAGGTGAAACCCCTGGGGTGAATTTGTGGTTACCCATCCAATCGTCCAAATTATGCTTAACAAGGGTTAATGAGGGGCTTTGTTTAACTTGAATTGGAAGTTTGTTCCACATGAGAGGCAATGTCTGGGAGACATACCTGCCTCTCCAGCAATCGTGCTGATGTCACATGCTAGGTTAAGGTCCCTAGAGGAAGTGAATCATGTACCATTTAACTTACAAATGTGCAACATTTCCATTAAGGCAGGATCAGAGATTGCTCTGTATGTAAGTTGCAGGCTGCCTGTGAGTAGTCTATATGAGACAGAGTATAGTGACAGTGATTTCAGTCTGTCCACGTAAGACATGTGCTATAGATCCTGAATTTTCTTTGTGAGGAACCTCTGAGGTCTCTCCAGTTGCTGCAAGTGCCTGTTTAGGTACATACAAAAAGGAACATTGTACTCTGTTATTGGCCTGATGAGGGGAAAAGTACAGAGGGGTTATAACCTCTGTTGTTCTGAAGCCATGCCTTTGCTTATGAGGTGAGCAACATAGAAGGCCTTCCTTACCACTGTGAAGCAATGGTGATCAAACGTGAGGTTGCTGTCAACTTGTGTGCCCAAATCTCTCACCACTGATTTAAAGCTTAGGGTGTTGTTATTAATATGGGAATCTGCAGGGACAACACTTTTGACAAAGAGGACACCCAAATTAAGGAGAAACCAGTGGAGTGAGAAGCATCTAATCAGTTGACATATGAAGATGTTTTGGAGCCTGTCATAGAAAACCAATACAAACGTTCAGTTAAAGCTATATCAAGGGGAAAGATCAGGAAACTTTGGCAACTCTGACAATCGATGCTGTGGAGTGATAGGCCAGTGAGTTCCCATATGAAAGAGCAATGGATGACACAGGGTGAAACTGAAGAGAACATGGCTCAGGAAGAAGCTCTGGAACTTTCTATAGAATGCCCGCAGGAAATGGCGAACAAAGGATGTGTCCTCAGTTTAGAAGAAAATGATCTAAGAGAAGAGTTACTTGATTTAATAGAGGTTGATAGACATATTAAGATCAATGGAAGAAATAGACTGCAGTAGGTCAGTAAAACCCCAAAAGATAGAAGTTTGATAAAACAAATGAACAAAGTAATCAGGACTGTCCATAGAGATTCATGCAATATAACAGAAGTAAATATGATACATTACTGTGCAGCCAAATTAATAACAGATAAAGTCCTACCACAAGAACACAGAGTAGTAAGGGAAAGGATGGTGAGAAGTCGAATGCCATCATGGAAGTATCAAATAGAGAAAACTATAAAGCAACGAAGACAAGAAGTATCACTGTTAGAAGAGTGTAGAAGAAGGGAACAGATCAACAAAAATACTTAGAAAGATAGACGTGATAAAAACAATGCACAGTATTATAACGGATCAGGATTTATCATGCACTATCTCAAATATTAAACTAAAAATATCAGCACAGGCAGAAAAACTTAGAAAATACACAGATAAATATAAAGGAAAAGTACAAACGATGCAATTTATTGGTGACCTAAAAAGTTTTACAAAGAATTGGGAAACAAGGTAAAAGTAATTGAAAGACCACCACAAATTGAAGAAATAAATACATTTTGGAGTAGTATTTATGAAGATCGTTCGGAACGGAGTTCCGCTGTGGCGACCCCTAACCGGGATAAACCGAAAGACATACATTTATGAAGATCATGAGGAGCATAACAAAGATGCTAAATGGGACAGAAGAAGTAAAAGAAAGAATAAGAAGTTCAGATGTACAGGATATGAAATGGGATGAAGTAATGGCCAGAGAGATTAAAACAAAGTTAAGAAAAGCCTCTGATCGGAAAACCCCAGGCCCAAATGCAGTACCTAACTTCTGGCTAAAAGTATTAACATCTTTGCAGAAAGATTTAGCCATGAGTAAGAAGTATTTATATGTGTACCCCGAACAGACACCGGCCTGGATAACAACAGGAAAAATCATGCTCCTATGAACTTGCAAGCTACCCTAAAAATTATAGACCAGTAACTTTCCTTCGATGATGTATAAACTATACATTGGAATTGATTCCGACAGAGTTAGTCATTTAGAAGAAAAGTCAAATATGGCAATAGAACAAAAAGGGTAATAAAAGAAAGTCATATGGAACAAAGGATCATTTGTTGTTAAATAAAGTCATAGTGGAGAACTGTAAAAGGGGGAGGAATGCAAGTATGGCATGGATAGACTACAAAAAACATTTGACAGTATCCCACATTTATGGATAAAAGAGTACTTAAAATGTGTAACTTGCACCCTACACTGATAAACTATATCACAAAGGCCATGAAACAGTGGCAAGCCACTTTACAGTTAAGCCATGATAAAGGACAAATTATTACTCCAGGGAAAAAAATCCAAAGGGGGATATTCCAGGGTGACTCCCTACCACTGCTCTTCTTTTGCCTTGCCCTTAACCCATTAAGCTGTCTGCTTAACAGATTAGGTCATGGCTGTAATTTGGCTGTCAGAAAGCAACAAAAGACTTCTCATCTTCTCTTTGTCTATGATTTAAAACTGTATACTGTATCTCATCAGATGAGGAACTGTGAAAACATAACTGCAAGTAGTCAAAACTTTTTCAAATGATATAAGAATGTCATTTGGTCTTGATAAATGTGCAAAAGCAACCTTTAAAGTAGGAAAGCTACAGCACCAAGAAAACATCAGTTTGGAACAAGAATGTGATATAAAAGAACTTGAGCAAGAGGGAGTATATAAATATTTGGGAGTTGAAGTTTCAGCAATAAAACATGAAAAAATGTGAATAAAACTCAGTAAGGAATATTTTAGAAGACTTAAATTAATCCTGAAAACAGCGTTGACATCTAGGAACAAAGTTGAAGCTTTAAACCAATTTGCTCTTCCTGTCCTAACTTACACTTTTGGAGTGACTGACTGGCCTCAAAAGGTGTTGGATAGATTAGACAGGAAAACAAGAAGGATGCGTCATGCTCACCAAATGATTTGTAAAAATCAGTGCATACCAAGATTATATATTCCCCATTCTGAAGGAGGTATGCGCCTCCTGGAAACGGATTACAGTCATGGGATTGCATACATAGCTGCTGACCTCACAAGACCCAAACAGTGAAAGTTTTGAAACATGAGGAAAATAACTCTAAGATTACTTCCTTTCTTAGTCTAGCAGAAGCATATCAGTGTTAAACAGGAATGGAAATAAAATCAGAAGTAGATAAAAATCAGGCAGCAACTGAATGTGCCAAAAAAAAACAAAAAAACGAAGAATATAAGGTGAAGGATCAGATGAGATGGCAAAAAAATGTGGAAAATGCATAAATATAGTTGCAAGTATAGAAAACTTCTGGAACAACCTTATGTTGATCAGGATCGAACACAGGAACGGTTAAGGAGAGGCAAATTCAAACCAGAGGAGGAAAGGTTAATATTGGCAGCCCAAGATAGTGGACTGCGTACACGTTGGTTTACAAAGTCCATTGAACATGTGGGCGAAACAGACAAATGTAGGTTTTGTAAAAGAGAACTGGAACATACTAATGACAAAAGGACTCTATACTGAAAGGCATAATAATGTGGCAAGACTGTTGCACTGGGAATTGTGCAAACATTATAATACTGAAGTAGCTGAAAAACACTGGAAACATGAGCCACAAAGCATCATAGAAAATGATGAAGTTTATATCACATGGAATCACCCTTTGCCAACAGTTCCAAAGACAGATGCGAGAAAAACAGATAGAGGTCCAGGAAAGAAGGCAAAAGTTGCATTGATTATTGAAGTTGCTACACCCAGTGACTGCACTGTCTTGTGTACAGAGACACAAAGTCATAAAATATCAGGATTTCCAAGCAGAAACGAGAGCAATGTGAAAGAAAAATACCCAGACAGTTCCAATAGTAGTAGGAGCAACATGTCTCATAAAAAGAGAAACTACAGTCGTATTTAGATATGTTATCGATACATGTAACTCCATATGAATTGCAGAAGGAGTCATTATTGGGCACATTGCGTGTGCTGCGAAGAGCACTTCTGGCTGACATCAAAGGTTGAAACAATACTAATTTCATGAACTTGAATCATACTTTGACTTAGGAATGGGGTCCATTCCTGCCATGGTATTAGAAAGTTTAAGACCATGACTTTAGCACTAATCATTGGTTTGAGCAAGTCCTTCTTGTAAAATGTTGACATCATCTGAAGACTCAATGACTGCTCCAAGTTTTCAATCATCAGCAAACTTTGTCAGCTACAGACCTTTTTTTGTTGCTTGTACTTCTGAGAAATAAATTCCAAATGTTAGGGGCCCCAGCACTGATACCTGTGGAACACCACTGCCAGTGGGTCTGCTGGTGGAGGTGGAGTCACCTATTTTGACTGTATGTGTTCTGTCAGTGAGCCAGTTTGCAACCCACCTGAGTGTATATGGGTTGACAACCAGCTGGGTAAGTTTTTCAATGATACCTGAGTGAGGGATTATGTCAAAGGCCTTGGCAAAGCTTTGATTGGCCATATGCACAGATTTATCTTTGTCCAAGACTTTGGTGACAGTCTTGAATAAGTCCACCAGGTTCAACAGGCAGCATCTTCCTTTAACAAAACCAAACTGGGTCGGACCAAGTGTTTGAAGGTCTCCTACATCCTTGTTGATAAGGTCCATGATGATTCTCGCCATGGTCTTGCAGATAAGGCCGGTTAGACTAATGGGTCTATAGTTCCCAGGGTTGGTGGATGCAACCCTTTGCACATTGTGCAAGAGGATGACGGTAACTGTTTTCCATTATGCAGGGACAAAGCCAGTGCTTAGGCTGTGGTTGAAAAGAGTACCCAATGTTGTTGCTAACGCCTGTTTTAAACCATTGAAAATGCAGCCTGGGATGTTATCAGGTCCCATAGAGGCTGTGGTTTTGGCCTTGGAGAGAGTGGTTAAGACCTGCTGTTTAGAGGTACTAGTTGGAAAGTAGGTGTTAGGAATGTTTTGGGGTATATGTGGCGGGGATGGGGGGGAGAAGTTTTCACTGAACCTGTCCGCTAGCAGTTTGGCTATTTCCACTGGTTCAGTATATGTAGTACCATTCACTAACAGTTCAGTGCAAATCTGGGTTTTTCCTTTAAGGTTTCGGATCTAGCTAAAGAATGCTTTATGGTTATCCTTAGCCAGGGATGCTAATCTTGATTCATAGTTAGCTTTATAAGATGTCTTATTTGCTTGTTCATGCTGAGAAGGCTGTGTTTCCAATTCTGAGATTGGTTCTTCTTGCTCTTAGCAATTTCTTCCTCTTATTATATAACCTGTTTATGGTGGATGTCCACAAGGCAGGATTGTTTTTTCTTGAGGCTGTTGCTGTAGTCCTACCAGGAACGGCTTAGTCAATACAGTTGTATAGATGTTTATAGACTGCATTGGTGTATATCCCAGTATAGGTGTCCTTGCTGTCAATAGGGACAGGAGCTTTGAAGCTATTAATGCCTTTTTGTAAGAGGTTGTAGTTGGCTTTGGAGAAGTTGTTTAGCCTAATTTCTCTGGGGGGGGTACGATGCTATCATTACTTCGAAAGACACTGATTTATGATCAGACTTCACCAGAGAGGGCCACACACTTGTGGTAGTGTACCGTTCTGCCATGTTGGTTAATACCAAATCTAGAATGTTTGGGCCCTTTGAGGGGATGCCAACTATCTGCTCCAAGGCATTTGAGTTAATGAAGTCCAAGAACCTTTGGGCGAGTGTGTTTATACATGTATAATTTACCCAATCTATGGGTGGGTAGTTAGTCACCCATAACCAGGGTGTTTGGTTGTATTTTGAGTGACTCAATTAGAGGCAGTGTGGATACATGGTTCATGGAGGGCGATCTGTAACTGACAAGAACTTGGAGAGGGGTCTTTCCTGTAGTTATATGCACATGAAGTAACTCTAGGGAATCATTCTGTTTAACCAGACATGAGGTGTACTTATCTTTGGTGAATATTCACACTCCTTCTCCTTTAGTCTTCACGTGTTCATTTTGTGGTCTGAACATGTGGAAGGTGATATATCCCAGTATGGCCGGGGTGCTTTCCGTGACCTTGAACCAGGTCTCTGTGACTGCACAGAAGTCTGCATCTTCCAAGGTGAGGAGTGCTTCCAGTGAGTGCAGTTTCAGATTTAGACTCCTCTCATAACCTTAAGATTGTTTTTTTCAGGATATTTTATATCGGAATTTTGTTTTTCTGACATTTCCTAAAAAGGGCACTAAGGGGGGAGGCGAGAGCCTTGGTCAGTAGCTGAAAGCACAGAGGTGGCAGGTGGAGACCATCTCTGGCAAAGCATCTTGGTCTATCAACCATATCATCCCAGGCTGACAGGTATGAGATCCCCTTAGAATAACACCAGAAACTAATTCAGTTGTTGAACTCAGTCATTTTTTGTCTGTATTGAAGCATCATCTTAGGTGAAGGTAGACTGCTGCTTAAGGCTAGGGGGCTAGGGACATACCCGTCTGGGACACATAATCAGAGAGCTCAGTCATGTCTGTCTTCATATAGTTCTGTGAGGTATATCTCAAGTCATTCACAGCAATATGCACTATGACAGAGTTATAACAGTGCCTGTTGTTGAAACACTTGAGTGCACATGTGATGTGGCAGATCCTGGCACCTGACAGACAGCTGACTGTGACCTTTTCCTTATCCAACCTGGTGAGCGAGACGTGTGCGTCTCACAGTGGAGTCACCTGTGACTAAAACATTTGATTTTGTGTTTTGCCTTAGGGGCATGTTTGGTCAGGCATGGCATGCTTTTAGTATGTGTACTGTGATTTGCTAGGAATGTATTAAGTGAAGGGTGTTTCTGTTTGGGAGATCTCTGATCTGTAGGTAGGCTTCTAGTGAGAGGCTCTGCATGTAAGCATAGGTTTAGGTGTTGTACGCATGGGTGGTGCAGGAGGTGAAGTGTGTGAGCTGACAACCTGTTTAGTATCTGAATATACGGATTTGTGAGTGCGAGAGCCTAGATTCTAGAGTTTTAATATAGATGCATCTCTCCCATTGCATACACTCCAAATTGTTTAGAGTCTTTTAATTTAAGTAAAATGTTAAATTTTAAAGATAATTAAAATTCTGGTATCAGTTTTTAGATAACAACAAGGTATACCCAGCAAACATACTTCTAGCTAGATTCAATGTCATACAAGATAGCTGGTTATCATTACAGACTCTACTACAATTTGAGAACAAATTAAAAATATCAATACATTCAGGAACAGATGCTCTGCCAAAATTGCTACAACTGTTAATGTGTAACAACTTGATGGACATTGTTCATAAATTATGCATTTCCTTCATATATAAAATCTTACGAGATGAATTCTTACCATTTGATTTAACCTTTGGGGACTATTCTACAAAAGTGAATAAAGAATCCCTATCAACTGATAATAAAAAAATTATTAAAATCTGCAAATAACACCACATCCTCTCTCTGTTAGAAGTTATATACCTGGAAATTTTTAAATAGAAGTTTTTTCACTCCCCATAAAATTGCTATTATTTCTAAGAATAAAGAATTAAAATTTTGGAGATGCAGCGAATTCCTGGAAGCTAATTGGGTCCATATGTTTATTGGTTGTAGAGTTGTCTTAACATTTTGGGATGATTTCAAATATTTTGTAAAGGCTCTGTGGTCTGATAATTGTCATGCTACTAATTCCGTGTTATTTAATGTTCCTATTCCAAGTGTGATTCCAAAACACCAAATACCTCTCCTTTGGTCACTTTTGGCCATTGCTAGAAAAGTAATTACAATGAATTGGAAGAGTAAAGAAAATCTGCTATTTACAGACTTTATAAATTTAGCTAAATATGTTTGTAAGAGTGAATTACACACTATTTGTACCAGAACATCTAACTTAACTTGTAAAAGATTAGCCTGGCAGAAACTGCAAGTTTTATTAGATAAACATTAATGGTATAAACATTTCATACTAAACTTTGTCATGGATGACTGTACATAGGTATATACAATTGATTTTTGTTGTTGTTGTGCTAAACATGTATTATTGTTCTGATTGTTAATTCTGGTTGGAAAATCAAATAAAAAGTTAAAAAAAGTTTGTACTCACTGGTGTGTGGAAAGACATTTGTACCAGGACCCTCTTAATGAAATCACTTTGTAATAGGCTCTGCCTCTGGATACTTGTTTTAAGAACTGTATTCTGCATGCTCCTTGTGGCCAGCCATGGTGGTGCAGCCGATAGCATTGTCTTCTCACAGCAAGAAGTTCTCCGGTTCAGTCCTCAGCTGGGGTGCCTTCTGTGCAGAGTCTGCATGTCCTCCCTGTGGTCGAGTGGGTTTCCTTGGGGTGCTCCTGTTTCCTCCCACATCCCAAAGGCATGCTGTAGGTGGATTGGAGACTCTAAATTGGCCCTAGGCATGAGTCCGTGCCTTCTGTGGAAGGTTGGGTTCTCGGCTGGCAACTCGACACCCTAAAACTCTACTGCCAACCATGAGCGGACAGGTGATTCGCTGTGGCGACCCCTAACCGGGAAAAGCCAAAAGAAGAAGAAGAATTCTACATGCTCCTTGAATGTGATTTGTGAGTCAAGCCACATGTCCCAGCATATGAAGTGTGAGACATTTTCCAGTTTAATTGTTTCTGAAATATGCGTAGCTTGGTCTGTGTACCAGGTTTTATACTTCTTAGTATTGACAAAGAGTATAGTTTTTGTCATTTTAAAAACCACCATAAGTTTCCATACATTTAACCACTGATTTACTTTCTATAAGGGGTTGCTGATGTCACATTTATAGCAAAACACTGAATACTTTAGATGTTGAAGCCATTAATGTATAAAAGTTGTCACCACTCATCAATATTCAAAGACTTCTGTTGGGTGAATAGATAATCCTGAGGTTAATATTTGGGAAAGGGGCAGCATAAGTTGCCTTTCACTTTAACACTGAACTACCTGTAACAAATGTAAGGATGTTGCATGCACACCAGGTCCTTCATAACAATCTCCCAAACTTGTATGTAAGCTTGGCCATTTGTCTGATGATCATTGAAATCAAAGACTTTAGATATTTCTACAGACATGAAGACATTGAGTGTTCTGTTATTCATGCCATAGTATCTCTCAGTAAAAAAATGGTTTTGAGTTAGACTCATTTAAGATAGAAGAGGTACATCTGATTACTTACACATCTAACATGTGCGTCATTGTTTTTGTCAGGTGTAGTAAATGAGAAATGGGTTATAATTATCTGTCAAGTCTAGATCATCACATTTGGGGTTGGTGAACATAGCTGCTGCCTTCCACTCCTCATCACATTATAGGAAAAGATATTAACCAAAGGTGAAGCAGTGATTTAAGCACAATTTTTAATAAATTTAGGGTACAGATTATTCTGTCCAGCACTATCATACGTTTAAGAAACAAGACTAATTCTCCCAAACCTTGTAGTGCTAACTTTCATGAAAGCAAATGTTGGATCTTCAGAGTATATAAAACTGTTGTTCAAATAAACCATAAGGTCATACTGGCAAGCCAAAGATTGGTTTTCAAAACCAATAGATAGTTAAAAGTGAATAGTCTCCATTTTCAAAGTAATCACCCATATTCCCTTAAGAAGAATTTGGTGAAAGGTCAGTTTGTTCGACTATCTAGAATGGTTTCCGATTATTCTCTTTTTTTTTTTTTTTAACTGAAACTCAAACTTTCTATTATGCTTTTGGATAGAGGTTACTCCCCACATATGGTTAAGAAGGTCATTGATGAGGTACTACTACATAGGAATGATAAGTTTTCTCCTACTTTGGGGATTGAAGAAGATACCTCTATTAAATTATCTACCAGTTTACCTACTGACCACAAAGGGCACAGTTACACTCAGACTATGATTTTAAAACATGATTTCATTAGTAATGATGTGAAAAAAGTTATTTATAATTGGAATATTTTTAAAATAGAACCTTGGTTGGAAAATTGCCTAGGTGATACTCCCCGTTTTACATGCAAGAGGGGTCTAAACATTAAACATTCTTGAATGCCCTGCCAAGACTTCCACCAACAGTATGAGAACTCCAGGTACATAGAAGTGTAATGGTTGTCACTGCTGTATTTATATGTGGGGAGGGGGCACTTTCCCAGTTTTATACAACAGTAGACCATTATCCCCTAATTGTTGGGCTAACTTTGAAACCAGAGGGGTTGTTTATTTAGCTGTGTGTGTCCTTTGTTCCAGTTTCAAAGTGGGAAAGACAGAATGGGCCTTTAAAAAGTGTGTCTACGAACATCTTTGTGATATTAGAAAGATAGCAAAAATGCTTTGTATAGACACACTATTACTTATTGTTCACACACCAGGATTAACTTTAGGTTTGGGGTGATTGACAAAGTTAATATTTCTCCAAGAGGGGATGATTGGGAGACCTTATTAGAGTGGAGAGAACTAATCTGGCATTTAAGACTGAATGCAACTCATGAATTGGAGTTGAATGTCAAAATTCCCATTAATAGTGTTTTGAGAACTAGGGCTGTTAAGTTTTAACTTGGTTTTTCCTTACCATCATGGTTGAACAGAATTTCTGAATTTTTGTACCTTTTGGCTTAGGAATTTTTCTTATATATTTGAATCATTTTTATGTAGTTCTTATCAGAACTGTTTATTTCATCAGATGATAATTTATTAGATATTTTTTATGATTTTTAATACATTTAGACTGTTGACTCACTGCAACTTTGTTACATTTTTTTAATTATTGAATGAAATTTTACTAATTAATTAATTGATAGTCCAACTTGATTGCTTGTTGTACTGCTTTTAAATGTTTGCTTGTGTCATTTTCCCCATGCTCTGATGAAGTTCCAAGGTTTTGGGCAAAAGTGCTTAGCAGAGGACAGATTTGTACATTAATAAACTTTTCATTTTTAAAAATATCTATTGGTTTTGAAAACTGATCTTTGGCCTGAAAGTTTGACCTACAGTTTATTTGAACAACCCTCTTGTGCACTTGGGCTTATAGCTGTGTCAGTGTGTGGTTATTTGTTTGTTTACATAGTATATCGCAGTTTTTAAGTGGTTCTTTAGAGGATATGTTATATGACTGGGATGGAAGGCTTTCATTCTCCAAGAATTAGAAAGTTACATGAATGGGATGGGAGATTTCCATTAACCAAAATCATTTGGAAACTCTTGAGTCCACCATTTATTTCCCTAAAATACTCAAGGCATGTTTTGTGGGTGCATTATAAGACCAGCTCTAGCCCTGAGACATAACTCTCCAGGTTTCTTAACCCTATCAGTAAGATTTATTTATTTATTTACTGGGAAATTCCAACTGGACACAGGTCCTTTTTCAGTGGAGGCCCGGGGAGAAAAGCTCCACAGAACAATAAATGAGCAGCAGGGTACATTAAACACAATTGACTATACATACAAAAGCAAATAATACATACTGCAGCAAACGTTAGATATACATACAATATGAAACATAGTAATAAACAGATATACCAATATGTAGCTAGAGGCTAGGAATAAAGATAGGCTGTATATACAGACAGTACTAAACTCAAACTGACAATGTTCTAAACTCATATTCCTAAATCTTATATACAAATATTGAACTAAACTCAAACAAATGTAAAGCAGATGCTCCACATGAAGGTGGAACAAGCTAGAAGGAATAATGGGATGGAAGGGGAAGACAGAGGAGTAAGAGAGGAGACTGAGTGAGAGGAAGCGAGGTGTAAGTCAGTTGGATATGTATTTGGTTGAAATTAAATGAGGTAGTTAAGCATGTTATAACAGGTCTGAGAGATTGAGTGAGGAGGGAAGGAGAGGGTAAAGGGTGAGCTAGAGCCTGCAGAGGAAGGAATGTAATGACCAGACGGTGTGAGGCAGGGTGGCTAGGAGAGGAAGGAGAGGTAAAAAGGGTTACTAGTCAGGACTGGTGCATGGGCATAACCAGATACTTTTGATGCCCTGATGAAGTTCCAAGGTTTTGGGATGAAAGTGTTTAGCAGGGCACAGATGACTCACTTTCTTCCAGAATATTTTATTTTAGATTAAGGTACTTATTTTTTGAAGCATCTGCTTTCATGCAAATATTATGTGATACATTACGTAGACTTAACCTGGTTCAATCACTGGTCTTTTCTCCTCCTTTAAAGTACAGTCTGTGAATTTCAAAATAGCCTTGATGTGAATGACCAGCCATGTATGACTTTTTACTGTTTCTCAAGTGTCCTTTGGGAAACAATATATATTGTGAGAATGGTCAAGATCATTTTTAGTTTACTGTGTACATGAAGCATAGGTAGATAGGCACAAGGAGGCTGTCTATCTGACTCGTAATGGTTAAAACAAAAATAGTCTCTAAATACAAGGCACTTTGTGAAAATGACAGTTATATGCACTATTTTCAGATTATAATAAGTAGTAAATAAATATTCAGTTATGAAGTTCTTTAGAAACCATATTTACAGTATGAATTCAGGATGATTAGTAGCAATCCATTTCAAATGGGAGCATTTGCTGGAAGTCATATTTGGCTGGATGGAGCCAACTGGAAGCCTTGTGAGATCCTACCTAGGAATATTATGTACGATTCCACTTCTCCTCTTAATATGTTCAAGAATAATTATGCTGCTTCCAGAAGGACCGTCATCATGTCTGGCAAACCCCCTTCATTTGGACATAGTTATCTCAGTGTTAAGAGGGTGGGTAAGGCACATGGTACTGCTACATTCCTCATTATTCTTTCAACCAGTGCCTCTTTGTGAGATTCATCCTGATTAATGCAGGGCACAACTAGGGCTGCACCAAGTGTGTGAGTGTGTGTGTGTGTGTGTGTGTGTGTGTGTGTGTGTGCGTGCGCATGTGATGTACATATAAGGAACATGATTTGTTACCTACGTTTCCCACTGCAGTTGTGCAGATTCATGTATGTTAGCAAGGCCAACTGGATCAGGATAAGAGAGAATAGTTTTAAGTATAAAAAGAGTGAATACATTAATCATTAAGGTTGAAAAAAGTCCAAAGTGATTATCTAGTTACACAGATCACCCAACTAGAAGCATGTGCTGAATGCTTTGATGGATTGATGAAGTTTTAGATGTTCTATAAAGGAAGAAAAGTATTAAGCACCCAATCCTCCTGTTCTGTCTGCTTTAGAGGATATGTGTGGTACTGCTGGCAGTTTTCCTGATAGTCAGCTAGCTACCTCTAAAAGGTAGATTAATTAGATCTATAAGGTTCTTCAGTCTTTTACATTTTTATGCACTTTCCAATCCTGACCCAGCAGCTATAGCTTTTGTTGATCCCACCATTGCTAAGCAATTAGTTAATTCCAATCCTACTGTTTCTGATCAGGGTCGCAAAATGATTGACAGGTATGGGGAAAAATGTGTTGTCAGGCTCATATGTTAAAGTTTGTTCTGACAAATTGTGAAAGTATGAGCAATGTTTTATCTACAGTTTCTTCTTCTGAAGAAAGATCTGGTTTAAATAAATTCACTTCTTCAATTGCAGAGGTCATTAACTCATTTTATGCAGTGTGTGTGTGACTCTTGTTAATGCTTCTTCCAGAGATCTAGGCACAGGTACAGCTTTGAGGAGGCTAGCTTGGCTGCATTCTCAGGACCTCCCAGATGATAAAAATGAGATTTTTAATTCTGCCTTGGATAGAGATTTAGTGTTTGGCTCCTCTTCTGCAGTGGTAATCAAAAAGTGTGATGAAAGGGGAAGCTGATTTAGAGAATTTCTAAAATTTTCATTCCTTGTTTTCCAAGTAGTCCAAATGGATTTGCAATCTCCTCATTCAGTTCTTGGGGGAAAAACAGAAAACATAGTCTTAACAAAATTCAGGTAAACACATTTAAGAAGAAATAGGAAGGGAATTCCAAAAACAAGTCTCAACCTCCGAAAACCAAGGACAGTCCAACAAGTCTAAATAACTGTCCAAGAGAACTTGTGACCCTGGCCACTTTTTCTTCCAGAAAGTCTGAATTTCAATTGTTCTGTTTGGCAACAGATTTGTTTCAGACAAATGGGTTCTGAAAATCATTCACCAAAGTTACAGATGGCAGTGGGAGGAAATTCCTCTTTCCAGCAGGGCATTCCTTATCCTCCAGATCAGCCCATCTGTTCATCATGTGCTGTACCAAAAATTGATGGAACCAGTTACTCCTTCCCAGGTGAGGAAGGGTTTTTATTCAAGGTTGTCCCTAGAGCTAAAGAAAGAAAATGCTTGGAGACCAGTTCTGGAACTTTCTTTCCTAAATGTATTTATGGTAGTACCCAAATTTAAAATGATGTCACTTCACAACCTGTTACCTCTTCTTCCTCTTTCAAGTTTCTTGGCAACACTATACTTAAAAGATGCTTATCAGCACATCCATATTTATCCAGGCTTCAGGTGCTTTTTAAGGTTTTGTGTGTCTGGATCACATTATCCTTTATCTGCATAACCTTCTGGATAATCCACTGCACCAAGAGTGTTCAGAAACTGTCTAGCTTATGTTATAGCTCAATGCAAGCTGCAGGCTATCTACATGTTTCCATATTTAGACAACGTGCTTATCTTTGAATGGAAAGCATAGATCTTTATTTAGATTTATATTCTAAGGCTTTCCAGTCAGACTTCAGTCCCTAAAAGGGAATACCTCAGCATTATGGGTCTCATGGCATCTATGATTCTCTTAATACCCCTGGCAAGACTCCACATGAGGAAGATACAGTGATATTTGTCAGCATTGGCACTGTTTGTCTTTTCATATCCCAGTGCTGGGATTTGTCAGGAGAGAAATATTTTGGTGTGAACGAGATAAACTTAAGTCCAGGTCTCCCCTTCTCCCTTCCTGCTCCAAGACAGTCAGTCATCACAGAAGCCTTAGACTTTGCTTGGGGAGCAAATTCCAGATGGATAAAAGTGCAGGGTGTGTGTGGTGTGGAACACTAAGGACAGACACAAGCACATAAATATCAAGGAGATGCTGACCCTGATCAAGGCACTCAGCTCTCTGAGCCATCTTTGGTCCCAGGGACCTCTTTAAGTAGTTACAGACAATGCCATAGTCATATAGTAAATCAACAAGCAAGGAGAAACAGGTCATACCCTGTTTGAAGACCACATATGTTAACATGGGATGTAGCTTCACAGCACAGTCTCACTATACATGCCTTCTGCATCCTGTCAAAGCAAAACTGTGTGGCAGACAAATTGAGCAGGACATAAACACCCTCACAAATGGATAGTAGGTCAGTGAGTCTTCTAAGATTTGATCTTCTCTGGGGAGTTTCACAAGTAGACCTCTTTACCTCCTCTCTGAACAATCAGCTGGCAAACTTCTGCTCCAGGACACATAGCCGGCCTTAGGCATAGGCCAATTAGGCAACCACCTAGGGAACCACTATAGCAGAGTAGCTTTTCTAGTATTTATTTGTTTATTTTTTTGCAGTGAATATTTAAAATGTGTTGAATGAATACAGGAAACACTGAAGAGTAAGACAAACTGTGATAAAAATGAAGAAAAAAAGTAATCTGGACAGTGTAGGTAGACCAGGATAGGGGGACCGGGTGGTTTGTGTGTGGGGGCACTCTGGAGCCCTTTTGCCTAGGGCACCAGTTTATCAAAAGCTTCCCTTGCCAGGACTGTATGTAAGAAGGCCTGGAAGACAGATGCCTTTTCCTCTCCTTAAACAGGAATGTTCCTGTATTCTTTTCCACACTCCCTTCTGATATCCAAGGTACTTCTGAAGATTCAGAAGAAATCCACCAAGATCATTGTGGTGATTTTGCTCTGGCCCAGTCAACAGTGGATGTTCATCGTGTTACCCTGCTACAGTCATCACACTTGGGTTATCCTGCCGTCAGGTGGTCCCGCAGTCGGCCTGAATTGGTCCGGCGTCAGTTGCTGTTGCTTCTTCCCTGACGTCAGAGTGCCAGGGGTATATAAGAGGCATCCAACGCCATTTTCTTAAGTCTTTCTTGCCGCGCGGTGCCCGAAGCAGAAGCAGTTCGCAAGTGCCGGTCGGCCGACACCTGAGATTTTCGATTCAAATTTCAGTCCGAAGTCTTCAATAAAGCTAAGTACCCCGTTGGGGAACCTTTTCTTGCCTCAGTCCGATGTCAGAAAAAGTTAACCATTGCATTTCTTGTGGAAAGCAAATACCTCATAAGGACTTCCATTGTTATTGTATTCCTTGCCTAGGCCCAGACCACGATGTCACAGGTTGTCGGTTTTATGCTAGGTTTAATAAACGAACTATCAAACACCGTTTTGACTTCGCACGCCATTACTTTGGTAGGGAATTTAATTATATCATGCCGTCGGAGCAGCCGACGACTGGCATGCATAAAAAATGCAAGGATAAGGACAGGCAGCCTAGGAACAAGCCAGACTCCGAGGCCTTTGCTGGGCCTGTCGCCGGTTCTCCGGTTTTCAGTGAGGCGCCTATGCAGCCCCTGACGACTGCAGAATTGGAACCACAGACAGCTGCGGATTCTCAAGCAGAGTCTACTAGGCCGACACAGCCATCTTCATTAGGCCCTTCCAACACCGGAGCCGAAGGAGACCCCGGTGCAGTGGAAACACCTTCGGTTGCAGAAGGTGTCTTCAGACCGACTACACTCACCATTAAATCTTATGCTAAGCTTAAAACTCCTTTAAAAAAGACTGTACATCAGTCTACAATTCAAGGCCCCATGCCTAAGAAACAGATGCTTAAGATGGCTGAAGATTTGATTACCCTAATCAGGGATTCCCATCCCCCTCCAGATAAAAGACCAAGACAAGAGGAGGATTATGCTTCCTCTGACCAGGTTTCATTTTCCTCAGATTCTTTCCCCCTTATGAAGACTCGGATGCTGAAGACTCTATTCCCTCAGCATCTCCCCCAGAGGACTACTCCTTTGGGGAAACTTTACATACCATGAGGGAACATTTCCACTGGGAAGGCCAGGACTACTCTGATTCTAAGAAAAGACTCCGAGAGTTCCTTTTACTACCCCAGCACAGACCACTTGCTATCCCTGCAGTTTTAGATATTGTGGATGATGTTTACTTGGAGTCTAGTCTAAATCCAGTCTCTCTACCTCCTGCTCCAGCCAAACTAGACAGATATTGCAGAGTACCTGACTCACACAAATTCCTTTATAAGAGCCCTGTGGCTGACCCAGAAATAATTTCCCAGGGTCCCAAGGGGGCTAAAGCTTCTATGGCTAAAAATCCTGTGCCCTCTGAAAGGAATTCCAGAGCCCTAGATAGATGGGGAAAGAAAATATACACCTCAGCAACTCTGGCTATGAGAGCATTAAATTGTCAGTTTCACATGCTGAAATATCAGCAATTCCTAATGTCTCAATTAAAACATAAAATGAGCACACATACTGAACAGTCTGAATTCAAGGAAATGCAGGATCTGTTGCATGCAGCTGAACAGGTGGGCAAACATACTTTACAATGTGGATTTGATTCATTGGAAGCTTCCTGTAGAGCAGCTGTTTCTGGGTCTGTCATACGTAGACATGCTTAGTTAAAAGAACAAACTCTACCTGATCATGTTAAAGCAAAATTATTGGATGCACCTTTACAGCAGGATGTATTATTTGGTGTCAAAGCAGAAGAGGTTTTAAAGAAAATGGAAGATAAGGCAAAGTCTATGCAGACTGTCAAGGATTTTTTACAGGTACAACCCCCTCGTTTCAGCAGAAATTGGCCAACAAAAAACTGGTCCTTTCCAGCTTCTGACAGATCACAGGCCCCAAGCTAGCAGAAGAAAAACACAATGACTCGGTCCTCAAACTACCAAGCAAATCTCTCCTGGCACCTCCCTTGGGAGGAAAATTAGCATTTTTTGCAGACAACTGGCACATCATCACAAAAGACAAATGGGTCCTAAACATTGTCTCACAAGGATACAGATTCCACTTTCATACCTTGCCAAGGATAAAAGGAATGCCAAACCTGCCACCAAATCAATGGGCAGAGCCACAAAAACAAATTACAGCTCTCATGGACATGAGAGCCATTCAACAGGTACCTACACAGGAGCAAGGACAAGGATTTTACTCAAGACTCTTTCTAGTCCCAAGAAAAGACAAAGCATGGAGACCCATTCTGGATCTTTCAATTCTGAACACCTATCTGCAAGTACCAAAATTCAAGATGCTAACACTACAGCAGCTTCTGCCCATGCTGGACAAGAATGCTTGGCTAGTAACGTTGGACCTCAAGGAGGCATACCTGCATGTCCCTATCAGACAAAATTGCAGAAGATACCTCCGCTTCATTGCAGGTTCAATGCATTATCAATTCTCTGCACTGCCCTTTGGCTTATCTACTGCACCCAGGGTCTTCACAAAATGCCTGGCACCAGTAATTGCATACTGCAGACAAAGAGGAATTCAAATATACCCATACCTGGACGACTGCCTTCTTCAAGCAGAAAGCAAGGACATTCTTTTAAAGCATCTGGCATTTGTCAAACACCTTCTAAGTTGCCTAGGGTACACAGTAAACGAAAAGAAATCAAAACTAGTGCCCTCACAAAACATAATATTCCTGGGTGCCAGCTTGAGTACAACGGCCCAGATGGCTTATCTCACGCCAGACAAGCAACAACAGCTGACTCAATATTTCAAAATAATGGCAACAAAGACCCAACACCCTGCAAGAAAAATTCTGCAGGCCTTGGGATTCATGGCATCTTGCATACTACTAATACCATTTGCAAAACTGCATATGAGGAAATTACAATGGTACCTGAAAAACGTATGGACTCAGCACAGCCACAGCTTGGAAACTATGATACCACTCATTCCCTGCCTTCAACAGGAGTTTCTATGGTGGGCACAGGCATGTCACCTCAACAAGGGTCAGCCTTTCACCTTACCCACAGCCAGGCAAACTATGACAACAGATGCATTGGACTATGCCTGGGGAGCACACATGGCAGGGCAGTGCATTCAGGACAAATGGACTACAGATCAAAGGCATCTGCATATCAATCAAAAAGAAATGCTAGCAGTACAGAATGCCCTAACAGCTTTCAAGGACCTCTTACACCCAGGACAACTAATAAAGACGGACAATACCACAGTAATGTGGTACATAAACAAGCAAGAGGGCACACATTCCTACCCTCTATGCAGGCAAGCAATGACCTTGTGGAACACGGCACTGTCTTACCAGGTTCAATTACAAGCACAATTCCTGCCAGGAAAGAAAAACACATTGGCAGACGACCTAAGCAGAAACATCATGGATCCACACGAGTGGAAACTACATCCACAAGTATTTGCAATGATAGCTCAAAAATGGGGACGCCCAGACATAGATCTAATTGCCAGCCCCCAAAACCACCAACTTCAAAAATTTTGCACAAGGACATTCCATCCACAAGCTTGGAAAGTGGACGCCCTCTCATTCAGTTGGAAAACATTAACAGTGTATGCCTTTCCTCCACTGCCTCTTCTAGCAAAGGTACTGCTGTAAGTCAGATTAAAGAGGCCACAAATGATACTCATTGCACCAGACTGGCCACGCCAGCATTGTTATCAAATTCTAAGGAACATGGCCCATGGCCCACCATGGATTTTACCACAAATTCCTCACCTGCTCACCCAGCGAGACAATCAGATTCTACACAGCCAGCTCAAGACTTTAAACCTGGCTGCATGGCAAATTACCTAAACAACCAGCCAACACCTCTATCCAAAGCTGTTATGGATGTCATTCTAGAGGCCAGGAGGCCCAGCACCAGGAAAACCTATTCAGACAAATGGAAAAGATTTTGCGCCTGGAACCAGGCTAAAGGCCACAATCCCCTTGATCCAAACATTCCTCAGATTCTACAATATTTAACCGAGATGTTGCACAAAGGACTTTCATTTTCATCTATTAAGATCCACGCCTCAGCAATTTCAGCTCATTACAACATGGATCCTCCTTTATTCTCACATCCAGTCCTAAGACAGTACCTCAGAGGGGCTAAAAACATAAGACCGCCCAGGAGAGCACCAACACCTACTTGGGATCTCAACTTTGTTCTGGAAAAGCTTACACTGCCGCCCTTTGAACCAGCTTTTTCAGCTGATTTAAAATTTATTCTATGGAAAACTGCCCTGCTACTAGCAATAACCTCAGCTAGAAGAGTCTCTGAGCTACAGGCGCTAATGGCAGTGGAGCCTTTCCTCATTTTTTCATCAAGACAGAGTATCTCTACGAATTAACCCTTCCTTTATGCCAAAGGTGGTATCCAGTGTGGCCCTAAACCAAACCATTCATTTGCCCACTTTTTTCCCAAATCCCCAGAACAAAGGAGAAAGACTTCTGCACTCTTTGGACATTCACAGGCAATTACTTTACTACTTGGATAAAACTAAGGCTTTCAGAAAATCTGACCAGCTCTTTGTAGCCTATGCTGCAGGATCACAAGGAAAAGCTATCTCAAAACAGACCATTTCTAAATGGATAAAGGCATAGCATACGATCTGAAGTAGTTAACTTCATTTGGTCTGCAACCTGTGGGATACGGATCCGATCTCGGATCCAGCCGGCAACTTTACAAAGCTTAGATCTGAGCTCCTAGCTCCTCCCCTTACCCATAATACCCTGCCAACCCTGACTGACCTCAGATCTAGTTTGCCGCACTTCTGAACTGCAGCTAGATTGCGAGCTCCTGGTTTTATTTTGGCCAGATAAGTCTCTCTTTTTAAATTTACTTGTTAAATTTGAATGAGTGTTAGTGTGTGTTAGGTTCCCTTTTGATTATACTAGTTCAGTTAAAATTTTGGTTAAAATTAGTCTAGTTTCTTCCTCCCCTCGCTGGTCGTAGTTAGTGTGTGTGTTTAGTGTGTTTGGGCCTACCGAGTGAGTTTTTACTTTAATATTTCTGAGGCCCCAAAGCCAATATTCTCTAAGTGCACCGAGTGTGGCCATAAGCTCTCCCCGGCGGATGGCCACACTCGGTGCGTCCGGTGTCTTGGGGTTGAACACCTTTCCTCTGGATGTGCTATCTGTGCGGCGTTTAACCCCAGGGCACTGAATGACCGGAGGTCTATGCTGATCCTGGTGGTACGTTTGCCCCCGGATTCAGCTTTGGCCTCCGGTGCTTCTGTGGCCTCCTCCCAGGCTTCAGTGGCGGCCACTCCTGCCTCTCTCCCCCCGGCCGGGACTCAATCTCCTGCTTCGGCGCCGGAGGAGAGGGTGGCCAGGAAAGCAAAACGGAGGGAGAAGCACCACAAGCGTTGGGCCGAGGCCTCCGCTTCGGGCCCCCGGCTAAGCGGGCTTCTCCCTTCATGGCTTCCAGGTCTCCTCCTTCTCAGCTCCGGTCTCCATGCTTCTCACTGGGACCCGAGGAGGAGGAGACCCGATCTCCTTTGAGGTCATCGAGGTGGCACTCCCGGCCAGCCTTGGTGGCCTTGTCGAGATCAACGTGTAGCCTTTCTGAAGCTGATTTGGACCGGTTGATGCAAAGGTTCATCCAGGCCCAAATGCAGATGGGAGTGCTCCTGCCTCCCCCCCTCCAGGGGGGAGCTTAACACCCTTCTTTGCCCCGATAGCTCCTTCTCCGACCCGCTTCCCGGGTTCGCAGTGCTCAGAGCCGGGCAGCGTTGGAGCTGGGGGTGGGTCGGCGCTGACAGTATCTGGTACTTTGGCTCCGACTCTTCCTTCGAGTTTACCGGATCCGTCCTTGTCAGATCCGAGCTCTTGGAGCCGTGCTGTGAGCTTCGGATCCGAGGGGTTTAGTGTGCCTTTGGCTCCGTCCAGGTCGGAGCACACTGGCCCTTCGGATCCGATGGTCTCAGTGCCGGCTCTGATCCATCCATCGGATCCGAGTGAGGGTCGGCTCTTGGATCCCAGAGAGAGTGGCTCTCCCTCGGCCTTCGATGTGGTGGAGAGGGCTCTGTTGAGTGCATCCAGGCCCCCGCTCCCTGCTATGGTTCCATCCCGCACTCCCTCTCGTTTGGGTAAGGCTTCCGTCGCCCGGCCACAGGGACAGCCTGCTTTGATGTCTCAGGTCGTTCCCCTGGAACAAGACGTTGCTGGTGAGTCGTCCCCCCGAGGATGTTCCTCACAAGCGGAAGTGTAAGAGGAGGCACGTGGACTCCCCCGAGTTCTTGACAGAAGACACGGATTTGGATGAGGGGGAAGGCTCCCCAAGGTCACCCCCCCCGAGGATGTTTCCTTCGGAGACATCATGAAAATGCTTAGGATAAGAGGGGGGTGGTCTGCCCCCAAGGCTTCCTCAGACGAATCCGTGTTCCTGGAGGCATTCGAAGCAGGCCCATCTACCTCTTGGGTGTCCCCTCCGGCCGACCCCTTAGTGGATCTTATCACCACTAGGGTGTGGAAGGAGCTGGACACTGTGGAGCCAGTCCCCAAATGTCCTGACAAGATCCTGAGCCCCCCGGCAGAGAAATCCCATTGGAGCAAGGGACCCCCCCGTAGATGCCATGTTGGTGGCGACAGCCTCCAAGAGGGCGTTAGCCCAAGAGAGTCCCTCGGTCCATCCCCCGAGCAAGGAGTCTTGCTCGATGGACTGTCTCAGGAAGCGGGTCTTTAGTTCAGCGACCTTCACTGTAAGGTCCCTGAACTACATGGCACATGTGATTCGACTGCAGTGAGACCTTATCAAAGAGTACGCTGCATCGCCCCCGGAGTCCTTGTTGGGGGAGGACAAACAGTTGTACTCCACTCGCATGGCTACTCTTAGGTCTATATCCAACACCTCTATGTGGCTTTTATCCCATGCTACAGAGGGAGCCGCTAGAGCCAGCGGAGCAGGCCTAGTTATGAGGTGCCAGGCCTGGCTCCAACATTGTGATTTTGCGGAACCCTTCAAGGCGTCCTTTGCGAATGCCCCCTTCGATGGTTTTGCCCTATTTGGCAAGACAGTTCGCAAGACTTTGGTCTTTTGGAAAAGGACGGAAAGACGTTGTCTGCCGTCGGAGTCCGCTTCTCTGCTCCCCAGAGGTCCTTCTCCAAGAACCAAAAGGGACAGAAGAAGATGCGTTTCCGAAAGTTGCAACAATCCCAGTCCGCTCCGGACTCCCAGTCCTTCCGTGGCAGAGGAGGACAGGGTGGACGCCGCCCTAGAGGCAGAGGGGGCCAGAAGAACTTTTGGTCCAGAGAAGCCTTCTCTGATCGGCCCACGCCGCAACCCTGAGGGGTTGCCCGACTGCTCCACTCTGGAGGCAGTCGGGGGGGCATTTCTTGAAGTACCTGGCAGCTTGGGAGTCCATTACAACAGACCGCTGGGTGCTTCGTATCATATCCAGAGGATACAGAATTCCCTTTTTCTACATTCCCGACACCCCCGGACACCTCCCCGATGTTCCACCCAATCAGGGGGAGGCAGCAGCTGCGGAAATTTGGCTTCTTTTAGAAAAAGGAGCTATCCAGCAAGTCCCCCCAGGCCATTCCAGATTGGGTTACTACTCCAGGTTCTTTTTGGTGCCAAAAAAGACGGGGGACCTAAGGCCCATCCCCGATCTTTCCCTATTAAATCTGTCAGTAACCAAAGAAAAGTTCCGGATGGTCACTCTTCAATCTATTCTCCCCCTCTTGCGGGAGAATGACTGGATGTGCTCCATAGACCTCAAGGACGTGTACTACCACATATTGATGGACGAACGGTCCAGGAGGTTTCTCCGCCTCTGGCTGGGAGCCAGTCATTATCAATTCAGGGTCCTCCCCTTTGGTCTCACCTCAGCCTCCAGAGTGTTCACCAAGGTATTAGCAGTGATAGCGGCCCACCTGAGACTCCAGGGAATGCAGGTCTTCCCGTACCTGGACGACTGGCTCCTCACCGCCCCGACAAGGCATCTACTATGCTTAGCCAGGGACTACTTTCTCAACTTTGCTCCGCAACTAGGGATCACTATAAACTCGGACAAGTCCTCTCTTACCCCGACTCAGGTGATAGATTTTATCGGGGCCAGACTGGACACCAACAGGCAACTAGTCTTCTTAACTCCCGACCGGTTGCACACTTTGAGGGCACATGTGTGGGCCATCTTTCAATCTTCAAAACCTCTAGTGGGATTGGTTCTGAGGGCCCTGGGGTCCATGGCAGCCGCTATAAACCTTCTTCCCATGGCGCGTCTGAACATGATGATTTTACAGTGGACTCTCCAAGTCCAATGGTCCCTTCATCAATACCCCTTGAGTCACCCCATTTCTCTCAGCAGGGCCTGCAAGAGGGCTCTCGTTTGGTGGCTTCAGTCGCCGGACCTCCAGGCGGGACACCCCTTTGCCCACAGCCCCCCCTCTCGCCACGGTGACCACGGACGCCTCTCGTCTTGGGGGGGGCATTATTCGAGCAGGACGGTCCAAGGCACGTGGAACAATTCGGAGACATTATTGCACATAAATGTTCTAGAGATGAGGGCAGTGCTGTTGTCGTTGCAAGCACTTCAGAGCCTTCTGCCTGTAGGAACAATTGCAATCCAGACAGACAGTATGTCTGTGGTATGGTATATCAACAAACAAGGGGGAACCAGGTCTTACCCACTCTGTCGAGAAGCCTTGAGAGTGTGGGAATGGACAATCTCCACCAACTGCTTTCTCATTGCAACGCACATTCCGGGACGGACCAACATCCTGGCGGACAGACTGAGTCACACCATCCTTTCACCTTACGAGTGGTCCCTCAATCCTCGAGTAGCGAGTCAAATTTTTGCCGTTTGGGGGCAGCCCTGTTGCGATCTTTTCGCATCTCCCTCAAACACGAAATGTAACAATTACTTCACTCTCATTCCCCATGCCGGGGAAGCCCCAAGGGACGCCTTGGTGCATGCTTGGCCACCCGGTCTTCTCCATGCCTACCCTCCTCTTCCCCTCATGCTGAAACTTCTTCAAAAAGCCATTCGGTTGGGGAGCAGGATGATCCTCATTGCCCCATTCTGGCCTCGCCAAGCTTGGTTCCCTTACCTCTGGTCTCATTGAGTGAATCCGCCCTGGATTCTAGATCCCCTTCCGGATCTAATCTCCTACCCCCAGGGGCTCCCACTTCCCGACCTGGCCAGCCTCAAGTTTACGGCTTGGCTGCTCCAGTTCCACTTGTAGCTAGGACTCCCGGTATCTCTTCTCCAGTTAAAACTATCCTAGTAGCAGCGCACAAGCCCTCTACTAGGCAGGTCTATGGTAGTAAATGGAAGCATTTCTCTATCTGGGCAGAACGCCATAATTTGGACCCTTTTACAGCCCCCTTGCCTGCGATGCTGGACTTTCTTTCAGGTCTTTTTAATGGCGGAGCTAGCTGTTCTACGGTTAAGGTTCAGTTAGCAGCTATCTCTCATTACCACGTAGGTACTGAAATGGGTCCTTTGATTACTACAAAATTGTGCAAAGCGTTCCTAAAGGGCACCTTTCTTCTTAGACCTCCAATAAAGGAAGCGGTACAGTACAGTTTTGTACCTACCATAAATGTAGATGTCCAATAGATATGCAACTGCAGTCCTGACATATGGGTTGTCCTGCCTCAGGCAGCCCCTCGGTCGGCCGGATTCCAAAGTCTGGGTCCGGCGTCGGCTGATGTTGCCTCTTCCCCAACGTCAGAGCGGCTGGGGTATAAAAGCATCAGCCGACGCCATCTTCTTCAGTGTTTCTTGCCCCAGATGCCAGGTGCCCTCCAAGGAAGGCTAAATTTAGAGAATGCATAAAAAGTACAGTTTTGTACCTACCATAAATGTAGATGTCCGATAGATATGCAACTGCAGTCATAACATATGGGTTGTCCTGTCTCAGGCAGCCCTCGGTCGGCCGGATTCCAAAGCCTGGGTCCGACGTCGGCTGATGTCGCATTTCTCTCCGACGTCAGAGCGGCTGGAGTATATAAGCATCAGCCGACGCCATCTTCTTCAGTGTTTCTTGCCCCAGATGCCAGGTGCCCTCCAAGGAAGGCTAAAATCAAATTTGTAAAACAGAAATAGGTTTCCAGACAAATAAGTAAGCAATAAACAGATACACCATAACAGATATCCCCAGCTAAGGATAATAGGGATTGGAGTGGACCCAAGGCATAGAGGGGAAGGAGGGAGGGAAAACCCGACTGCAGTTGCATATCTATCGGACATCTACATTTATGGTAGGTACAAAACTGTACTATGTCCTTCAAGAATGCAACTGCAGTCATAACATATGGGTTGAATACCATAGCTTAGCTGGGGGAGTTGGTATGCTCTAGGAAAAGGATGGTGTAGCTAGCAATCCCTGCAGGACTGCCGAAGCAAAGCCTGCTCTGGATCTGGAAAATAAAGGGAGGTTGTAGTGTTTGGAAAATGTATGCACGGAGCTCCATGTAGCAGCTTCTAGAATATCCTTTGTAGGCACCCCTCTTAAGAAGGCTGTGGAGGTGGCTGTAGCTCTGGTAGAGTGTGGTCTGATATTGGCTGGCACACTCTTTCCATTGAAGGAATAACAATATCTGATGCAATGTCCAATCCATTTTGAAATTGTCTGTTTGGAAATTGCTTTTCCCTGTACTGCAGGAGCGTAAGCTACAAATAGCTGATCGGACTTCCTACTGATCTTGGTTCTGTCTAGATAGTAGCGAAGTTGTCTGTGTATGTCCAAAGTATGCAACAGTCTTTCCCCTTTGTTTTCAGGATTGGGGAAGAAAGTAGGCAGGTGAATTGCCTGATTTAGAGAGACCCTAGATACCACTTTTGGCAGAAAGGAAGGATTGGTTCGTAAGGAGACCCTGTCTCGGTGGAAGATTATGAAGGGTGGTATTGCCATTAGTGCCTGTAATTCTGAAACCCTTCTAGCTGAGGTAATGGCCAGCAGGAAAGCTGTCTTCCAGGACAGAAATTGTAAATCCGCTGAAGCTGCTGGCTCGAAGGGAGGTAGAGTCAATTTTTCTAACACAAAATTGAGATCCCAAGCTGGTACTGGTGCCTTTCTTGGAGGTTTTATATTCTTGATCCCTCTAAGAAATTGCCTTAGCAAAGAGTGTGAGAACACAGGTGGGTCAGTGTTGTATCTAGCTGAGATAGCTGAAGCATGTATTTTTATGGAAGAGTATGAAAGTCCCTTATGTAGCAATTCTGCCAAGTACTCCAGAATGAGTGGAATGCTCAGTACTGATGCATCTTGACCCTTGTTGGTATTCCAAATGTTGAAATGCTTCCATTTGGCTGAGTAAGCCCTTCTGGTGGATGGTCTGCGGGCTTCTGTGAGTATCCGCTGAACTTCCTTGGAGAGAGATAAATTGAGGTTATTTATGGGATCTTCCAAGCTGTTAGCTGTAGAGTCTGGAGGTTGGGATGAGCTGTCCTGAAGTTGTGTTGAGTCAACAGTTGAGGCCATTTGAGAAGGGCCCACGGTTTGTTGTGACATATGCTCCGTAGTAGTGGGTACCAGTGCTGTCTCGGCCAGTTCGGAGCTATTAGGATTCCCTTTGGCTGCTCTGCTTTGATCTTTAGTAACACTGTGGTCATCAGTGGCAGAGGTGGAAATGCATAGATGACTAGGGAGCTCCAGTTGAATGAGAGAGCATCTATCTTCCATGCTTGTGGATGATTTGTCCTTGAGCAGAACTTTTGTAGCTGATGATTGAGTTGGGAGGCAAATAGGTCTACGTCTGGCCTGCCCCATGCCGAGGTTAGTTGTGCAAAGATGTCTGGATGTAACCTCCATTCATGTGGGTCTAGGAAATTCCTGCTTAGACTGTCCACCAGAACATTCTCTGCCTGGAACAAATTGGGACTGTAGCTGTATGTTTAGACTCAGTGATTTTTCCCAAAGATTCATTGTAAGCCTGCAAAGGGGGTAAGAGTGAGTACCTCCCTGCTTGTTTATGTACCACATCACAGTGGTGTTGTCTGTCCTTATTAGAAGATGGCCTTGATGAAGTTGATGTCCAAAGGCCTCGATGGCATGCATTACTGCCAGCATTTCTTTTTGGTTGATATGCAGATGTTCCTCCTTTGGATTCCATTGTCCTTGAATACATCTGCCCTCCATGTGCGCCCCCCATCCATGGTCTGAGGCGTCTGTGGTAATGGTCTGTGTTGTCTGAGGTTTTTTGAACGACATGCCTGTGTTTGACTGACTTGCTGAGGCCCACCATAGAAATTCCTTTTGAAGACATGGAATGAGTGGGATAATTGCTTCTAGGTTGTTGTTGTGCTGAGACCATAAGCTCTTTAGATACCATTGAAGTTTTCTCATGTGTAGTCTTGCTAGTGGGACCAGGAGAATGCAAGATGCCATGAACCCCAGGGCCTGTAGGAATCTCCTTGCAGTCATCTGGGAGAGTTTTGCTAAACTTTTGAAGTAATGAGTTAACTGCTCTTGCTTGTCTTCTGTCAAGTAGGCCATTTGAGAGGCTGTGTCTAATTTGGCTCCTAAGAAAGTTATTTGCTGGGATGGTAGAAGTGTTGACTTTTGAAAGTTGACTGTGTATCTCAAAGCCTGTAGCAAGTGTATGACATAATTCAATTTTTTTGTCAAGGTTAGTTCGTTGTCCGCTTGTATGAGGCAGTCATCCAGGTAGGGGTAGATTTGAATCCCCTGGAGTCTGCAATGAGCAATTACTGATGCCAGGCATTTTGTGAATACTCTGGGCGCAGTAGATAAGCCAAAAGGCAATGCTGAGAATTGATAATGCTCTGGCCCTGCAAGAAATCTGAGGTATCTTCTGCAGCTGTGTCTGATAGGGACATGCAGGTATGCCTCCTTGAGGTCCAGAGTAATCAGCCAGGACCCCTTGCCCAGCATGGGAAGGAGTTGCTGTAAGGTCAGCATTTTGAACTTTGGTACTATGAGAAAAGTGTTTAAAGCGGACAAGTCCAGTATCGTTCTCCATTGATTTTCTTTCCTTGGAACAAGGAACAGTCTTGAGTGAAACCCCTGACCTTGTTCTTGTTGAGGCACTTTTTCTATTGCTTTGATCTGAGCCAGCAGAGAAATTTGCTTGATAGCCTCTGCCTTTTGATTTTGTGGAAGATTTGGCATGCCTTGTTTTCTTGGTAAGGTATGAAAACAGAACCTGTAACCATGATCTGTAATGTCCAATATCCATTTGTCTTTTTCCATTTTCCTGCATAGTTCCTTCTTGTTGAAGGTCTGCGGGCTTCAAAGATAATGTCTTTAACCCTTTGTGAAAGGTCTGGGCTAGTTACTGCTATCTGATGTTCCAGGCAGTCAGTTGCAAGGTTTTTAGGTTTGGATGTATGATGCTGTAGTTGTTCTGAGTTAACATCAGAGGCATCAGGGGTATTGACCACATTTTCTCCCGAGACATGCTCCTCAGCAATGGGTACCAGTGTTGTCTTGGCCAGTTCGGAGCTATCAGAATTATCCTTGGACGCTCCTCTTTGATTTTCAGTAGTACCTTGTGCATCAAGGGAAGAGGTGGAAATGCATATGCTGTCAGGCCTTTCCAGCTGAAGGATAGAGAGTCCACCCTCCATGCAAGTGGGTGGAATGTCCTTGTGCAGAATTTTTTGAGCTGGTGGTTTAGTGGGGAGGCGAATAGATCTATTTGTGGCATTCCCCATTTCTTTGTGATGGCCTTGAAGATGTCCGGGTGTAGCATCCATTCGTGAGCATCCGAGGTGGTTCTGCTTAAAATGTCTGCTAGGGTGTTTTCTTTTCCCGGTACAAATATTGCCTGTAACTGGATGTTGTAGCTTAGAGCCAGATTCCAAAGGTCCAAAGTCATTCTGCATAGGGGGTAAGAATGAGTGCCTCCCTGTTTGTTGATGTACCACATGACTGTGGTGTTGTCTGTCCTTATCAGATGGCCTTCTTTGAGAAATGGTCTGAATTTTAGAATTGCCAGTTTTACTGCCAGCATCTCCTTTTGATTTATGTGCAGGTGCAGCTGGTCCTGAGTCCACAGTCCTTATACGCATTTGTCCAGCATGTGTGCCCCCCATCCTAGGTCTGAGGCGTCCGTTGTGATGGTTTGGCTTGCTCGGAAGTTGTGGAAGGGTAGGCCTGGGTTTGACTGGCATGCCTGAGCCCACCATAGGAACTCCTGTTTTAAGCATGGGATTAGTGGTATTTCTGTTTCTAAGCTGTGCCTGTGTTGAGACCATAAATTCTTTAGGTACCACTGTAACTTTCTCATATGCAGTCTGGCATGTGGGACCAAGATTATGCATGATGCCATGAAGCCCAAGGCCTGCAGAACTTTTCTTGCTGTTAGTTTGTTCTGCTTTGTTAATGCCAAGAAGTAAAGAGGGAGCTCTTTTTGTTTTTCTGCAGTTAGGAATGCCATTTGTTTTACTGTGTCCAATTCCGCGCCCAAGAAAGTTCTTGTCTGGGATGGTATCAGCCTTGACTTTTGTAAATTGACTGTGTATCCCAGGGCTTGTAGCAAGTAAATGACCCTCTGTAAATCTGTTGTCAGCTTGCTTTTGTTGTCCGCTTGTAACAGGCAGTCGTCCAGGTATGGATAAATTTGGATTCCCTGTACTCTGCAGTGTGCGATTACTGATGCCAGGTATTTTGTGAATACTCTGGGCGCAGTAGATAAGCCAAAGGGCAATGCTGAGAATTGATAATGCTCTGATCCTGCAAGAAATCTGAGGTATCTTCTGCAATTTGGTCGAATGGGGACGTGCAGGTATGCCTCCTTGAGATCTAGAGTTACCAGCCAACACTCCTTGCCCAGCATGGGAAGAAGTTGCTGTAGGGTCAGCATTTTGAATTTTGGGACAATGATGTATGTGTTTAAGATGGACAGGTCGAGAATAGGTCTCCAGTTTTTCTCTTTTCTTGGTACTAGGAAGAGTCTGGAGTAGAATCCTTTGCCCTGTTCTGTTATTGGTACTCTTTCCACAGCTCTCATCTTTGTTAATTCTGCTATCTGGTGCAGGGCTTCTATTTTTTGATTTGGGGGCAGGTTTGGCATTCCTCTTTTCACTGGTAAAGTGTGGAAGTGGAACCGGTAGCCTTGGTCTATGGTTTGCAAAATCCACTTGTCTTTTGTGATGTAGTGCCAATTTTTCGAGAATAAGGCTAACTTTCCGCCTAATGGTGCTGCTATTTGCTCCCTGGTAGGCGGAGTTAGAACCAAGTCACTGTGATTGTCCTGTTGTAGTGGCAGTGGTTGCGTCTGTGCCTCGGTTATTGCCTTGCCACTGTCGTCCTCTGTAGGCACCTCCTCTGGATTGATTTCTGCCCCTGGAGCGTCTGTTCCTGCCCCTTTGTGATCGTGTGGAGTCAGGAAAGGACCAATTTTTGGCAGGCCAGTTCCTGCTAAACCTTGGGGGCTGAACCTGTAGGAAATCTTTAACTGTTTGTACAGATTTTGCCTTCTCTTCCATTTTCTTCATTACCTGCTGGGCAGGTTCCCCAAATAGACTGGCCTTATCCATAGGAGCATCCAATAGCTTAGCTTTAACATGATCTGGTAAGACCTGTTCTTTCAACCATGCATGCCTTCTTATCACTGTGCCAGTCATGGCTGATCTAAATGAAGCCTCCAGTGCATCATAGCCACATTTTAAGGAATGGTTACTAACTTGTTGGATGTTATTTGCCATTTCTAATACATATTTCTTATCTAAAGATTCATCAGAGGACAGCTTTTTAATTAACTGATCAAGCATAAACTCTTGGTATTGGATCATGTGAAACTGACAGTTTAAAGCTCTAGCTGAGAGAGTAGCAGAGGTGTAGACTTTTTTCCCCCATCTCTCTAAGGACCTGGATTCCCTTTCAGAGGGAATAGGGTTTTTTGCTGTGGTCGAGGCTACTGCCTTAGGCCCCTGAGATATAGTTTCGGGGTCTGCAAGTGGGGCCTTGTATAGGTGGTGATGAGTGTCTGGCACCCTGTAAAATCTATCTGGTTTGGCAGGGGCTGGAGGTAAAGAATCAGGTGCAGAGCAGACATCATTAAATGCATCGTCCACAACAGACAGGACAGGAGGTATAGCTAAGGGTCTATGTTGTGGTAAGTGCAGAAAAGTCCTAAGCCTTTTTCTTGAATCTGAGAAATCTTGTCCCTGCCATTGGAATTGTTCTCTCATGGCATGTAAGGTTTCCCCAAAGGAGAATTCCTCAGGTGGAGAGGCAGCTGGAATGGATTCTTCAGCATCGGAGTCTTCATAATTGGAAAAGGGAGCCTCTGGCTGGTCTGTAATGTCTGAGTCATCCGCAGAATCATCAGAGGACACAGGCTCGGGGGGCTCTGCTCTAGGTCTCTTTTCTGGGGGCTGAGAGGCCCAGTCTGGGTGAGATTGGGATCCCCTAATTAAGGATATTAAATCTTCTGCCAGAGTAAGCATTTGTGAACTAGAAGTGGGCCTGATTGAGGGGGGTTTAACAGGCACTGATTTAGCAGATTTGGCTGCTTTAGCCCTGGCAAAGGCCTTAATAGACATGGCTGCAGGAGGCCTAGCAGCACCACGTGCTGGGGTAGAGACATCCAAAGGGATGGTGTCTGATAAATCACTAGGAACCACAGTTGTAGGCAAAATTTCTGAGGCTGATTCAGGTAATGTAGCAGGAGCCTCAGTAGTAGTCATGGATTTGGCTGAAGATTGACCAGTTTTCTCGGTTTCGGCTGAAACCGAGACACTCGCGGCTTGCTTAACTGTGGTTTCGGCCGAAACCGCGGACCGCGAGTGTCGGTCTTTTTCTTTGCGTTTTTTAACAATTTGGGTAGTCGGAGGTATTTGTTTCCCACAAGTTAAACAGTTATTGACTTTTTCTGACATCGGCTGAGGCAAGAAAGAGTCCCCAACGGGGTACTTAGCTTTTTAGAAGTCTTCGAAGTAGTATTCGGTAGTAGTAATCTCTGGATCTGACCGACCGGCACTTGCGAACAGCTTCTGCCACGCGGCAAGAAAGACTGAGGAAAATGGCGTCGGCTGATGCCTTTATACCCGAAGACCAGCAGAGATGACGTCGGGTCAAGTGCGACATCAGCCGAAGCCGGACCCAGACTTTGGAATCCGGCCGACCGAAGGGCTGCCTGACGACAGGACAACCCATTTGTTATGACTGCAGATGCATCCATGAAGGACATCCCCTGTGTCACCTCTTTGGTTTGTTGGTTGCCATTGGCGTCCCCTGTAGGATCCTCTATATTGCCCTCTCCCACGGGCACGCCTGTTCTTGCCCCTTTGAAATTTTTCCGGATTTGGGAAGGACCAGTTTTTAGAAGGCCAGTTCCTACTGAACCTGGGGGGCTGAACCTGGAGAAAATCTTTGACTGTCTGAACTGACTTGGCTTTTTCCTCAATGGTCTTTAACACATCTTTAGTATTATCACCAAAAAGTTTGTTCTTTTCCAAGGGAGCATCCAGTAGCTTTGCCTTAACATGATCCGGTAAGGGTTGCTCTCTTAACCATGCATGTCTACGAATGACCACTCCTGTCATAGCTGCCCTACATGAAGCTTCCAATGCATCATATCCACACTGCAGAAAATGATTACTAACCTGCTGAGAGTTATGGACAGCCTCCTGCAAAGACTTCCTATCTAAAGGGTCAGGAGAGGCTAATTTTTTCTGTAAATCATCCAACAGGGAATCCTGATATTGAAACATATGAATCAGACAATTGAGAGCTCTCATGGTTAAGGTAGTAGAGGTGTAAACCTTCTTCCCCCATCTCTCTAAGGACCTTGCCTCTCTGTCGGAAGGCAAAGGATTTTTGGAAGTGGTAGCCGAAACCCCCTTAGGCCCCTGGGAAATAGTTTCTAAGTCTACAGCATGGGCCCTAAAGAAATGAGAATGGGTTTCAGGGACCCTATAGTATCTGTCAGGCTTGACAGGAGCCGGGGGCAGAGAATCAGGGGTAACACTGGAGTCAGAGTAAAGGTCATCCAACACATCAAGCACAGGAGGAATAGCTAAGGGTCTGTGTTGTGGCTTTTTAAGGAAAGTTCGAAGGCGCTTCCTGGAATCAGAAAATTCCTGACCTTGCCACTGGAAATGCTCCCTCATGGAATGCAGAACTTCCCCAAAAGAAATATCCTCAGGAGGAGAGGCCGAAGGAATGGAGTCCTCTGCATCCGAATCCTCGAAAGTCTGAAAAGGGGGTTCCTGGGATTCGGAAAGAACAGAGTCCCCAGAATCTTCATCTGAAGAAAGGGGGTCAGGTGGTTCAACCCTGGGCCTCTTATCAGGAGGAGGCTGGGATCCTCTCTCAGAATGGGCCTGGGAGCCTCTGATCAGAGAAACTAGATCTGCGGCCAAGGACATAATTTGAGCTTCAGGGTTAGGCTGAGGCAAGGTTTTAGCAGAGTGCTGCTTGGCCTGGCTTGCAGGCTTGGCCTGGCTAGCTGCCTTAGCACGTGAGTAGGCCTTGATAGACATAGACATGGGAGGCCTGGCAGCCCCACGTGCAGGGGTAACCTTATCCGCAGCAATGGTTTCGGGCATTTCCTCGGTTACAGTATCCGGAGGAAAATCAATAATTGGCATCGGTGTGGCCTCCGGTGTCGGAGGTACCGGTAATGTAGTGTCTTCGGTCACAAGAGGTGGAATAACCACCTCAGAGGGAACCGGGGCACTCGCGGTAAGTTTTGGCGTGGAGTCGGAGGAAGTCGCGGGCCGAGGAGGTCGGTCCCGGTCTTTCCGTTTTTTTGAAATATGCGTAGTCGGTTGTTCCGACGGCATAATGTAAGCAAACTTTTCGCCAAAAAAGTCTTCAGCGAACTCCGCCCGGCGCCTGAGAGTGCGCTTATTGAAGGGAGTACAGGCGGCACAGGCCGAGACATCGTGGTCTGGGCCAAGGCAAGGGAGGCAGTAAGAATGGAAATCCTTATGAGGTATTTGTTTACCACAAGACAAACAATTATTTACTTTTTCAGTTAATTCTGACATCGGCTGAGGCAAGAAAAGGTCCCCAACGGGGTACTTAGCTTTTTTGATGTCTTCGGTTTCGAAGAATAGAGGAGCTGACCGACCGGCACTTGCGAACTGCTTCTGCTTCGGGCACCGCGCGGCAAGAAAGACTGAAGAAGATGGCGTCGCCTGATGCTTATATACTCCAGCCGCTCTGACGTCGGAGAGAAATGCGACATCAGCCGACGTCGGACCCAGGCTTTGGAATACGGCCGACCGAGGGCTGCCTGAGGCAGGACAACCCATATGTTATGACTGCAGTTGCATTCTTGAAGGACATTTCCAGACATGCACAATAGTAATAAACAGATACACCATAAAAGCTATCCCCAGCTAAGTTGGAAAAGGGGTAGTGGACCCAAAAAGGTAAATTACAGAGGGGTAGGAGGGAGGGTAAACCTGACTGCAGTTGCATATCTATCGGACATCTACATTTATGGTAGGTACAAAACTGTACTATGTCCTTCAAGATTGCAACTGCAGGCCTGACATATGGGTTGAATACCATAGCCAAGCTGGGGGTGGTAGGATCTAAGAAAAAGATGGTGTAGCTAAAATGCCCTGCAGGACTGCCGAAGCAAAGCCTGCTCGGGATCTGGAGTATAAAGGCAGGTTGTAGTGTTTGGAAAATGTATGCACGGAGCTCCATGTAGCAGCTTCTAGAATATCCTTTGTAGCCACCCCTCTTACAAAGGCTGTGGAGGTGGCTATAGCTCTGGTGGAGTGTGGCCTGATATTGGCTGGCACACCTTTTCCATGGAAAGAGTAACAGAATCTGATGCAGTGTCCAATCCATTTTGAAATTGTTTGTTTGGAAATTGGCTTTCCTTGCACTCCAGCAGCGTAAGCTACAAATAGTTGGTCAGACTTTCTGTTGGCCTTTGTTCTGTCCAAGTAGTAGCGTAATTGTCTGTGTATGTCCAAAGTGTGCAGCAGCTTTTCTCCTTTATTTTGAGTATTGGGAAAGAAAGTAGGCAGGTGAATTGCTTGATTTAGAGACACCCTGGATATCACTTTTGGCATGAATGAAGGATTGGTTCTTAAAGAAACTCTGTCCTGATGAAAAATGAGGAATGGAGGTACTGCCATGAGGGGCTGTATCTCCGAGACTCTTCTTGCTGAGGTAACTGCCAACAGGAAAATTGTTTTCCAGGAGAGAAATTGCATTTCTGAAGATGCTGCTGGCTCAAAAGGAGGAAGAGTTAATTTTTCCAAGACAAAGTTGAGGTCCCATGCAGGCACTGGTGGTTTCCTGTGAGGTTTGATATTCTTTATCCCTCTTAGAAACTGTCTTAGCAAAGGATGTGAAAACACAGGTGGATCACAGTTGTATTTTGCTGAGATTGCTGAAGCGTGTATTTTTATGGAAGAATATGAAAGGCCACTATGAAGCATTTCTGCCAAGTATTCTAGTATCTGTGGCATGCTTATTACTGATACATCCTGACCCTTGTTGGCATTCCAGGTGATGAATCTCTTCAATTTGGCTGAATAAGTTTTTCTGGTGGAAGGTCTGCGTGCTTCCAGTAGGATCTCTTGAACTTTTTTGGAGAGAGAGATATGGGTAGAAGTCATGGAACCCTCCAAGCTGCCAGCTGCAAAGTTTGCAGGTTGGGATGAACAGTCCTGTAATTGTGCTGAGTTAGAAGCAGAGACCATTGAGGCAGGGGCCACGGCTTGGTGCGAGATATGCTCCTTAGTAATGGATACCAGTGCTGCCTTGGCCAGTCTGGAGCTATCAAAATACCTTTCGGTTGCTCTGCTTTGATCTTCAGTAACACCTTGGTCATTAATGGTAGAGGTGGGAATGCATAGATTGTCAGAGAATTCCAGCTGAAGGAGAGAGCATCCATTCTCCAGGCTTGAGGATGGTGTGTCCTCGAACAGAACTTCTTCAGATGATGATTGAGGTGAGAGGCAAAGAGATCTATGTCCGGCCTTCCCCATGCATGAGTTATTTGCGAAAAAATGTCTGGATGCAGCATCCATTCGTGCGGGTCCAAAATGTTTCTGCTTAGACTGTCTGCCAGAACATTGTCCTTGCCTGGAACAAACTGGGATTGCAACTGTAAGTTCAGTTTCAGGGCCTTTTCCCAAAGAGTCATTGTTAGTCTGCAGAGGGGGTAAGAATGAGTGCCTCCCTGTTTGTTTATGTACCACATGACAGTGGTGTTGTCTGTCTTTATTAGCAGATGACCTTGCTGAAGAAATTTTCCGAAGGCCTCGATTGCATGAATCACTGCCAACATCTCTTTTTGATTTATGTGCAGATGCATTTCCCGGGAGCCCATTGCCCTTGCATGCATCTGCCCTCCATGTGCGCCCCCCATCCATGATCTGAGGCGTCTGTTGTAATGGTTTGACTTGCTTGAGGTTTGTTGAAAGACATGCCTTTGTTTAATTGACTTGCTTGTGCCCACCACAAAAATTCCTTTTGAAGACATGGAATGAGTGGTATAATTTCTTCTAAGTTGTGGCTGTGTTGAGACCATAAACTTTTTAGGTACCATTGTAGTTTTCTCATGTGTAGTCTTGCCAATGGAATCAGAAGAATGCAAGATACCATGAAACCCAGGGCCTGCAGGATTTTCCTTGCAGTCATCTGGGTGAGCTTTGCTAGGCTTTTGAAGTAATCTGGTAATTGTTCTTGTTTTTCTTCTGTGAGGAAAGCCATTTGTGAGTTTGTGTCCAGTTTGGCTCCTAGAAAAATTATTTGTTGGGATGGCAGTAGTCTTGATTTTTGAATGTTGACTGTGTATCCCAAAGCCCGTAGTAAGTGTATGACATAGTCCAAGTTTCTTATCAAGGCTTGTTTGCTGTCCGCTTGTATAAGGCAGTCGTCCAGGTAAGGGTATATTTGTATCCCCTGGAGTCTGCAATGTGCAATTACTGATGCCAGGCATTTTGTGAATACTCTGGGCACAGTAGATAAGCCAAACGGCAATGCTGAGAATTGATAATGCTCTGACCCTGCAAGAAGAAATCTGAGGTATCTTCTGCAACTGTGTCTGATTGGGACATGCAGGTATGCCTCCTTGAGGTCCAGAGTAACCGGCCAAGACCCCTTGCCCAGCATGGGAAGAAGTTGCTGTAACGTCAGCATTTTGAATTTTGGCACAATGAGAAAAGTGTTTAGAGCGGACAAGTCCAGTATAGGTCCCCATTGCTTTCCTTTTCTTGGAACAAGGAACAGTCTTGAGTAGAATCCCTGGCCTTGTTCCTGAGGAGGAACCTTTTCTATTGCTTTGATCTGTAACAGGTTTGAAACTTGTATGAGTGCCTCTGCCCTTTGATTTTGTGGCAGGTTTGGCATGCCTTGTCTTGTTGGTAAGGTATGGAAGTGGAACCTGTAACCTTTGTCTATTATGTCCAGAATCCGTTTGTCCTTTGTTAAGACGTGCCAATTCTTTGAAAATAAGGATAATTTTCCGCCTAAAGGTGCTTCTCTTTGAGCCTTGGTCGGCGGTGTCAAAGCCAAGTCATTGTGATTGTCCCTGTGGAGCAGTAGAAGTCCCTGCGCCACTTCTCTGATTAGTTGGTTGCCATTGCCGGCCCCTGTAGGAGCCTCGGTATTGCCCTCTACCTCGAGCATGCCTGTTTTTTCCCCTTTGGAACTTGTCAGTGTCTGGAAAGGACCAATTCTTTGAAGGCCAATTCCTGCTGAACCTCGGTGGCTGAACCTGGAGGAAATCTTTGACTGTTTGTACTGATTTAGCCTTTTCCTCAATAGATTTCAACACATCCTGTGCATTAGCGCCAAATAGCTTCTGTTTTTCCAGAGGTGCATCTAGGAGCTTTACTTTAACATGATCTGGCAATGCCTGTTCTTTCAACCAAGCATGTCTACGTATGACGGCCCCTGTCATAGCTGCCCTACATGAAGCTTCCAATGCATCGTAACCACACTGAAGAAAATGATTGCTAACCTGCTGAGTATTATGAACCAAATCCTGCAAGGCCTTTCTATCTAAAGGCTCAGGAGAGGCTAACTTTTTCTGCAAATCATCCATCAAGAAATCCTGATACTGAAACATATGAAAAAGACAGTTAAGTGCCCTCATGGCAAGGGTGGTTGAGGTATAAACTTTTTTGCCCCATCTCTCCAAGGACCTAGATTCCCTGTCTGCGGGCAAAAGGTTTTTTGGCCGTGGAGGTGGCCACTCCTTTGGGCCCCTGAGAAATAGTTTCTAGATCCACAGAGTGGGCCTTAAAGAGATGCTTATGAGTTTCAGGAATCCTGTAATATCTGTCTGGCTCGACAGGAGCAGGAGGGAGAGAATCAGGGGAAGCACTGGAGTCTGAGTACACATCATCCAATACATCTAACACTGGTGGAATAGCTAAAGGCCTGTGCTGGGGTAACTTAAGGAAAGTACGTAGCCTTTTCCTGGAGTCAGAGAAATCCTGGCCCTGCCACTGAAAATGCTCTCTCTTGGAGTGGAGAATTTCCCCGAAAGAAATATCCTCTGGAGGAGAGGCAGAAGGAATGGATTCATCAGCATCAGAATCCTCGTAGGCCTGGAAGGATTCTTCCTGTGACTCTGAATGGTCTGAGTCCCCAGAGGCTTCATCTGAGGAAAGGGTATCTGTCTGCTCAACCCTAGGCCTTTTATCTGCAGGCAGCTGAGAACCTCTGTCTGGAAGTGCCTGAGAACTTCTGATTAAAGAAATTAGATCTGCAGCTAAAGTCATGATCTGTTTATCAGAAGTGGAACCCTGGGACAAGGCTTTAGGAGGGTGAGCCTTAGCCTGGCTGGCAGCCTTGGCACGTGTGTAGGCCTTGATGGACATGGAGACCGGAGGCCTAGCTCCCCACGTGCTGGAGTAACTTTATCCACCGGTATGGTGTCAGGTAAATCCTGGGCTTCAGTTTCAGGAGGAAAATCAACAACCAGCACCGGGGTAACCTCCGGGACCGAAGTGTGCGGTAAAGCGGTGTCGTCAGTCTGGAGCGGTTGAATTACCGCCTCCGAAGAGACCGATGCACTCGCGGTAGGCTTTGGCGTGGTATCTGTGGAAGTCGCGGGCCGAGAATGTTGGTCCCGGTCCTTCCGTTTTTTGGAAATATGTGTTGTCGGTTGTTCCGACGGCATGATATAGGAGAAATTTTCCCCAAAAAAGTCTTCAGCAAAATCTGCCCGGCACCTGAGTGTGCGCTTATTGAAGCAAGCAGAGGCAGCACAGGCTGAGACGTCGTGGTCTGGGCCCAGGCAGGGAAGGCAGTAAGAATGGAAGTCCTTATGAGGTATTTGTTTACCACAAGACAAACAATTATTAACTTTTGCAGTTTTATCTGACATCGGCTGAGGCAAGAAAAGGTTCCCCAACGGGGTACTTAGCTTTTTGATGACTTCGGTAACTGAAAACACAGGAGCTGGCCGACCGGCACTTGCGAACTGCTTCTGCTTCAGGCACTGCGCGGCAAGAAAGACTGAAGAAGATGGTATCGGCTGATGCTTTTATACCCCAGCCGCTCTGACGTCGGGGAAGAGGCGACATCAGCCAACGCCAGACCCAGACTTTGGAATCCGGCCGACCGAGGGGCTGCCTGAGGCAGGACAACCCATATGTCAGGACTGCAGTTGCATTCTTGAAGGACATCTCCATGGGATTTGACCTTGGTATTACAAGCCCTGACAGTCCCTCCCTTCGAACCGGCATCTTCAGTAGACCTCAAATATTTGTCTTGGAAAACGGCCTTTCTTGTGGCTATTACTTCAGCCAGGAGAGTATCTGAATTGCAAGCTCTTTCTGTGAAACCCCCATACTTAGCCTTTCACAAGGATAGGGTTCACCTCAGGACCAATCCCTCCTTCCTCCCGAAGGTAGTTTTTGAATCTAATATTAACCAATCTATCAATTTGCCGGTCTGCAGATGATTCAACTCTGATCTGCTCCGCCTCATCTCCCACCACCCTACATACACTCACTCAAGATACCTTTATCTCAGTAGAAAAATGGATATCTGGGATCCAACTAATTCTAAATCCCAAAAAGACAAAACTGCTACTATTTACCCCTAATAGATCAAAAAAACCCCTCTCCTTTACCATAACCTCTAATGACGACACCACCATCTCCCCTTCTAACCACACCAAACTTCTGGGCATTGAAATAGACAATAATCTCCACTTTGATGTTCACATCTCACATACCATAAAACTAGTACACAAAAAACTAGGCTCCCTATACAGGCATAAGTCCTTTCTCTCACAAAAAGCAAGAGTCACTCTTGCACAAATCCACCTCCTCTCAACTCTATTATACGCAGCACTAATCTTTACCCAGATCAGACAATGTGACCTAGACAAACTAGAATCATGCTACAATAAAATAGCCAAGTTTGCTACTAACTCAACCTATAGAACCCATCACTGTGCTGCACTAAAAGAACTAAAATGGCTTGAGCTACCTCAGCTACTTAACTATCACCAGCTGGGCACAGCCTACAATATTCTCAAATATCCTGAAAAAAAAACCCTCATTATCCAACCTACTTACTATCTATACTGCAAACCGATACCTAAGATCCAGTGAAAAATCTCTCCTCTCCATCACCAAGGCTAACAATAATGCAGGGAAAGCGCTCTACTCCCACACCGTTGCCAGAAAAGAAATTGGAACTCTCTTCCCCTATCTGTGTCCACTGCCCCCTCCACATCCATATTCAAAAACTCCCTCAAATTGCACCTTTTTAGTACATGGTTATGCCCTTGTATCACATAACCCTACCCATACTACTATTAGCTCCCCAAATTCCTCTCTGATCACATGCTGGAGCTCTGATCCCCTGTAGGCTTGGTCATCTGAAAGGGTACTTTTAACTGTAGAATCTTACTTGATATATTTTCTTTTCTTACCAAAGTATGACTGACATTGTCTTTTTACCCATGTTCTATATCTTTTACCTGGAGTGTTTTTTATTAATTCTTGTTATATTACTATGCTCAGCATACATGATGTAACCTGTTTTGTGTATTATGCTGGATGTACTGTATTTGTATAACTTGATGTTGGAGCTTTTCTCCTCGGGCCTCCGCTGAAAATGGACCTAGTCCAGTCGGAATTTCCCGGTTAACAAATGTAAAATAAATAAATAAACTACCAGAACAAAGGGGAGTACAGACTACATTCTTTGGACGTGCACAGACAACTTAGATTTTACATTCATAGGACATCTGGTCATAGACAATCCGACCAGTTGTTTGTCTCCTTTGCCAAATTTAATCTAGGTAAACCGGTCTCTAAAGTTTCCTTATCGAGATGAATTTCACAGTGTATCATTACAGCGTATCAAAATTCCAGCAGGCCCGCACCTCAAGGAGTTTGTGCCCATTCAACTAGGGCTATGGCTACATCTGCTGCCTTTAAATCCAGGGTTTCTTTGGATGATATCTGTTCAGCAGCCACTTGGGCCTCATCTCATACCTTCATCAATCATTACCTCCAGAGGGAGAACTTCTTTTGGCTCCGCAGTGCTCTGGAATATCCTTCCATGAAGGCAGCCCAAGGTTTAGGTAGCTGGGGACTCTGTCCCACAGGTTGCAGACCAAGTGAAGTTAACTACTTCAGATTAAGAAGTTATGTACTCACCATAATGTTCCATCTGAGTAGGTAAACTTCATTTGTCTGCAACTGTTCCTCCCCTCTGTCCCCCTGACCTTCAGATGTGTTTCATGTCATATAGTGATGTACCATTTCTGATAATGTAGTTAGTTATCCACTATAGTGCTTGTGGGCAAAGTTGATCTGAGGTCAGTCAGGGTTGGCAGGGGATTTATGGGTAAGGGGAGGAGTTAGGAGCTCGGATCTAAGCTTTGTAAAGTTGCCGGCTCGGATCCGAGATCGGATCCGTATCCCACAGGTTGCAGACAAATGAAGTTTACCTACTCAGATGGAACGTTATGGTGAGTACATAACTTTTTATTTTATGCAGGACATAGACATGGACTGTTTAATAAAGCTGTGGCATGGCTAGTCACCCAGTGGTGTGAACCTTGGCTCTAGATGATTGTCACTGTTAAAGTGATTCCCCAGCCCCATGTGTGCAAAATGGGAAAGGGGTTATGGATGGATTGATGGAAGGTTGGATGGACTGTTTAATAAGCGAAGCTCCAGGTCTGCTGTCTCTGGCAGTACTTTTATAGGTCTTGATGTTGTTTCTACATGCTTTCAGCACCACAAACAGCTGTTATTCTGCATATACAAGCCTTTAACTGTTCTCTTACTTGGCATTGCCTTAAAACTGAAGGAGGTTGCAAATGTGGAAACCATGCCTTCTATATAGGTTTCAGAACTGTGTACTGTAAATGCTGCACAGAACCTTTGTTGTTCAACAAGCACTGTGACTTACTGGCATCTGGGTGGTAGTAGTAGTACTAGTAGTAATAGTGCAGTCTACCTTCACCCATTACATTATGTCAAAGCTTGGAACTCTTCCTACTGTCTGTCTGGTAGGGTGACAAACCAATCACCTGGCAGGGCCAGGACATCCCTTCACATTCACAAACAGGACCCTTTCAGTTTTTTAGTGCCACTTAGTGCCACAGTAAGAGAAGGATCTCTTGGAAGACTGCTGCTTCTCTGGATATACTCAGCTGCTGAGCTCAGATAAGAAATCCTTAGGGATTTTATTTCCTTCCTCTGCCTTTTCCGTCTGTGCTTGAACAGTGTATTCTGCTGCTCTGACTTTTTTTTTTTCTGAGTAGGAATTTTGTATATGCTTTTGTTTGTACTTTGAGTAGTACAGTAAGGCCTTTAAATAAAAGCTTCATTTGAAAGTTTTAGCAGGTAAACGTAATGGTATTGCATTTTTCCTTTGGGGCTAAGATTATATGAGGTGATGTGAGTAGGATTACAGCATTTTAAATGATTTTTACATTTTTGTGATTTTGGTACCATTTTGTACGTTAAACATTTCTAAGGGAATTTTTTCATTAGTTTATGGTTTATTTCTTGTCTAATACAGTTTTAGTTGGTATCCTTTCATTTTGACTGAAACTAGTCCTTTTTTTACAAAATCAGGGGACGTTTTTGTATGCATTTTGAGCTTTGAACTGTGTTACTGAAAATACTGTCGTGTTCTCAGTGCAGTTACAGAAGGAGTCTTTCAATTGTTACTTAGA